>NC_060178.1:27832149-28057149 GCF_021184085.1 Oncorhynchus gorbuscha | reverse complement strand
AAGTGATTTTACTTTTGGATATCTGTTCCAACGTATTCCCACGCACACTAGTGAGTTATATGTGATTGTATACAAATGTAAGCCAGGTTTGAAATTTGATTTCATGATTATGTTTTAGTCAAAAAATATATTTGTTGGGGCTTCTTGCGGTTTATTTGCATTCAAATGATTTGTAATTATGTTCCGGCGCCCTGACCATCCGCTCAAGACAAGTTTCGGGCCACGGCTGAATCTAGTTGTTGATCCATGCTATACAGTACAGATATTGTTTACGTTTACTTTGTTTACAAACACTGGAGTAAAACAAGCTATTATTTTGGTTTCTGATGGGGTACAACAGTTGAAATACTCTTATGTGAGTGTAACGGATGTGAAACGGCTAGCTTAGTTAGCGGTGTGCGCTAAATAGCGTTTCAATCGGTTACGTCACTTGCTCTGAGACCTTGAAGTAGTGTTTCCCCTTGCTCTGCAAGGGCCGCGGCTTTTGTGGAGCGATGGGTAACGATGCTTCGAGGGTGACTGTTGTCGTTGTGTGCAGAAGGTCCCTGGTTCGCGCCCGGGTATGGGCGAGGGGACGGTTTAAAATTATACTGTTACATGAGGCTGTTATAAGTGATATGCTACAAGATTCAATGGGTATTTATCATTAATTTATAAGTCCAAAAATTGATGTAGCAACTGCAGATTGCCCCTTGAACTGACTACTTCCGGTTGGAGCGAGTGGTCGCATCTGCACGTCGCTCCAACGGGTAGTATAACTTTTTCATTATATTTCATTATATCACAACGGTTTGATTTGTCTTATCTTAGCAATTTCTTCTCAGCTAGCTACATAGCCGTCTTTGTATCAAAGATAATTGCGTAATTATCGTATTTCGCCGTCCTAACGTAGTCTTCACTAGCCAGCTAGCTAACGTCCACTGATTAGCTGCACTGGAGAAACTATTACACTCAACTGAACGACTTGATTAGTTTAGTGTTAGCTAGCTACATAGCTGTCTTTGCTGTCTTCGTATCATCGTATCATCGTATCCAAGATAATTGTGTTGTTTAGGTTTAGAGTGTGTAGTCTTAGAGTGATTATCTTAATTTACCGAGGTTAGCTAGCCAGCTATTTGTCGTCCTTAAGGTAGGTGACTCTGCTAGCTAGCCAACAGCTAGCCAACGCTAGCCAACGTCTTCTGTATAGAACTCAACTACCCGGTCGCATTCACAGGTTGTATCACATTTTCACTTCATTTCATTACAGTACAACGGTTTGATTTGTTTGATCGTAGCTAGCTACTTAGCTAGCTACATAGCCGTCTTTGTATCAAAGATAATTGTGTAGTCTAGAGCGATTTTCTAGGTTCGCTAGCCATCTATTGTCGTTCTTTTAACGCAACGTAACGTAAACAACACTGCTAGCTAGCCTGCTAGCCCCGAATAGCAACACTGCAGAAACTATTACACTCAACGGAACGACTTGATTAGTGTAGTGTCAACAACACACCCACTGCCAGCTGGCCTACTTCAGCAGTACTGTATCATTTTAATCATTTTAGTCAATAAGATTCTTGCTACGTAGCTTAACTTTCTGAACATTCGAGACGTGTAGTCCACTTGTCATTCCAATCTCCTTTGCATTAGCGTAGCCTCTTCTGTAGCCTGTCAACTATGTGTCTGTTTATCCCTGTTCTCTCCTCTCTGCACAGACCATACAAACGCTCCTCACCGCGTGGCCGCGGCCACCCTACTCTGGTGGTCCCAGCGCGCACGACCCACGTGGAGTTCCAGGTCTCCGGTAGCCTCTGGAACTGCCAATCTGCGGTCAACAAGGCAGAGTTCATCTCAGCCTATGCCTCCCTCCAGTCCCTCGACTTCTTGGCACTGACGGAAACATGGATCACCACAGACAACACTGCTACTCCTACTGCTCTCTCTTCGTCCGCCCACGTGTTCTCGCACACCCCGAGAGCGTCTGGTCAGCGGGGTGGTGGCACCGGGATCCTCATCTCTCCCAAGTGGTCATTTCTCTTTCTCCCCTTACCCATCTGTCTATCGCCTCCTTTGAATTCCATGCTGTCACAGTTACTAGCCCTTTCAAGCTTAACATCCTTATCATTTATCGCCCTCCAGGTTCCCTCGGAGAGTTCATCAATGAGCTTGATGCCTTGATAAGCTCCTTTCCTGAGGACGGCTCACCTCTCACAGTTCTGGGCGACTTTAACCTCCCCACGTCTACCTTTGACTCTTTCCTCTCTGCCTCCTTTTTTCCACTCCTCTCCTCTTTTGAGCTCACCCTCTCACCTTCCCCCTACTCACAAGGCAGGCAATACGCTCGACCTCATCTTTACTAGATGCTGTTCTTCCACTAACCTCATTGCAACTCCCCTCCAAGTCTCCGACCACTGCCTTGTATCCTTTTCCCTCTCGCTCTCATCCAACACCTCCCACACTGCCCCTACTCGGATGGTATCGCGCCGTCCCAACCTTCGCTCTCTCTCCCCCGCTACTCTCTCCTCTTCCATCCTATCATCTCTTCCCTCCGCTCAAACCTTCTCCCACCTATCTCCTGATTCTGCCTCCTCAACCCTCCTCTCCTCCCTCTCTGCATCCCTTGACTCTCTATGTCCCCTATCCTCCAGGCCGGCTCGGTCCTCCCTCCCGCTCCGTGGCTCGATGACTCATTGCGAGCTCACAGAACAGGGCTCCGGGCAGCCGAGCGGAAATGGAGGAAAACTTGCCTCCCTGCGGACCTGGCATCCTTTCACTCCCTCCTCTCTACATTTTCCTCCTCTGTCTCTGCTGCTAAAGCCACTTTCTACCACGCTAAATTCCAAGCATCTGCCTCTAACCCTAGGAAGCTCTTTGCCACCTTCTCCTCCCTCCTGAATCCTCCGCCCCTCCCCCCTCCTCCCTCTCTGCAGATGACTTCGTCAACCATTTTGAAAAGAAGGTCGACGACATCCGATCCTCGTTTGCTAAGTCAAACGACACCGCTGGTTCTGCTCACACTGCCCTACCCTGTGCTCTGACCTCTTTCTCCCCTCTCTCTCCAGATGAAATCTCGCGTCTTGTGACGGCCGGCCGCCCAACAACCTGCCCGCTTGACCCTATCCCCTCCTCTCTTCTCCAGACCATTTCCGGAGACCTTCTCCCTTACCTCACCTCGCTCATCAACTCATCCCTGACCGCTGGCTACGTCCCTTCCGTCTTCAAGAGAGCGAGAGTTGCACCCCTTCTGAAAAAACCTACACTCGATCCCTCCGATGTCAACAACTACAGACCAGTATCCCTTCTTTCTTTTCTCTCCAAAACTCTTGAACGTGCCGTCCTTGGTCAGCTCTCCCGCTATCTCTCTCTGAATGACCTTCTTGATCCAAATCAGTCAGGTTTCAAGACTAGTCATTCAACTGAGACTGCTCTTCTCTGTATCACGGAGGCGCTCTGCACTGCTAAAGCTAACTCTCTCTCCTCTGCTCTCATCCTTCTAGATCTATCGGCTGCCTTCGATACTGTGAACCATCAGATCCTCCTCTCCACCCTCTCCGAGTTGGGCATCTGCGGCGCGGCCCACGCTTGGATTGCGTCCTACCTGACAGGTCGCTCCTACCAGGTGGCGTGGCGAGAATCTGTCTCCTCACCACGCGCTCTCACCACTGGTGTCCCCCAGGGCTCTGTTCTTGGCCCTCTCCTATTCTCGCTATACACCAAGTCACTTGGCTCTGTCATAACCTCACATGGTCTCTCTTATCATTGCTATGCAGACGACACACAATTAATCTTCTCCTTTCCCCCTTCTGATGACCAGGTGGCGAATCGCATCTCTGCATGTCTGGCAGACATATCAGTGTGGATGACGGATCACCACCTCAAGCTGAACCTCGGCAAGACGGAGCTGCTCTTCCTCCCGGGGAAGGACTGCCCGTTCCATGATCTCGCCATCACGGTTGACAACTCCATTGTGTCCTCCTCCCAGAGCGCCAAGAACCTTGGCGTGATCCTGGACAACACCCTGTCGTTCTCAACTAACATCAAGGCGGTGGCCCGTTCCTGTAGGTTCATGCTCTACAACATCCGCAGAGTACGACCCTGCCTCACACAGGAAGCGGCGCAGGTCCTAATCCAGGCACTTGTCATCTCCCGTCTGGATTACTGCAACTCGCTGTTGGCTGGGCTCCCTGCCTGTGCCATTAAACCCCTTCAACTCATCCAGAACGCCGCAGCCCGTCTGGTGTTCAACCTTCCCAAGTTCTCTCACGTCACCCTGCTCCTCCGTTCTCTCCACTGGCTTCCAGTTGAAGCTCGCATCCGCTACAAGACCATGGTGCTTGCCTACGGAGCTGTGAGGGGAACGGCACCTCAGTACCTCCAGGCTCTGATCAGGCCCTACACCCAAACAAGGGCACTGCGTTCATCCACCTCTGGCCTGCTCGCCTCCCTACCACTGAGGAAGTACAGCTCCCGCTCAGCCCAGTCAAAACTGTTCGCTGCCCTGGCCCCCCAATGGTGGAACAAACTCCCTCACGACGCCAGGACAGCGGAGTCAATCACCACCTTCCGGAGACACCTGAAACCCCACCTCTTTAAGGAATACCTAGGATAGGTTAAGTAATCCCTCTCACCCCACCCCCCCTAAGTTTTAGATGCACTATTGTTAAGTGACTGTCCCACTGGATGTCATAAGGTGAATGCACCAATTTGTAAGTCGCTCTGGATAAGAGCGTCTGCTAAATGACTTAAATGTAATGTAAATGTGAGAGACTTTTCAACCATACAGTACGGTACATAAAACATATACAGTTGAAGTGGGAAGTTTACAGACACTTAGGTTGGAGTCATTAAAACTCGTTTTCAACCACTCAAATTTCTTGTTAAAAAACTATAGTTTTGGCACGTCGGCTAGGACATCTACTTTGTACATGACACAAGTCATTTTTCCAACAATTGTTTACAGACAGATCATTTCACTTATAGTTCACTGTATCACAATTCCAGTGGGTCAGAAGTTTACATACACTAAGTTGACTGTGCTTTTAAACAGCTTGGAAAATTCCAGAAAATGATATCATGGCTTTAGAAGCTTCTGATAGGCTAAATGGCATCATTTGAATCAATTGGAGGTGTACCTGTGGATGTATTTCAAGGCCGACCTTCAAACTCATCTTTGCTTGACATCGTGGGAAAATCAACATGAATCAGCCAAGACCTCAGAAGAAAAATTGTAGACCTGTACCAACAATAGTACGCAAGTATAAACACCATGGGACCACGCAGCCGTCATACCGCTCAGGAAGGAGACGTGTTCTGTCTCCTAGAGATGAAGTACTTTGGTGCGAGAAGTGCAAATCAATCCCAGAACAACAGCAAAGGACCTTGTGAAGATGCTGGAGGAAACAGGCACGAAAGTATCTATATCCACAGTTCAAACGAGTCCTATATCGACATAACCTAAAAGGCCGCTCAGCAAGGAAAAAGCATCTCCTCCAAAACCGCCATAAAAAGCCAGTCTACGGTTTGCAACTGCACATACTTTTTGGAGAAATGTCTTCTGGTCTGATAAAACTAAAAAAGAACTGTTTGGCCATAATAACCATCGTTATGTTTGGAGAAAAAAGGGGAGGTTTGCAAGCCGAAGAACACCATCCCAACCGTGAAGCACGGGGGTGGCAGCATCATGTTGTGGGGGTGCTTTGCTGCAGGAGGGACCTGTGCACTTCACAAAATAGATGGCGTCATGAGGTAGGAAAAGTATGTGGATATATTGAAGCAACATCTCAAGACATCAGTCAGGAAGTTAAAGCTTGGTCGCAAATGGGTCTTCCAAATGGACAATGACCCCAATCATACTTCCAAAGTTGTGGCAAAATGGCTTAAGGACAACAAAGTCAAGGTATTGGAGTGGCCATTACAAAGCACTGACCTCAATCCAATAGAAAATTTGTGGGCAGAACTGAAAATGTGTGTGTGAGCAAGGAGGCCTACAAATCTGACTCAGTTACACCAGCTCTGTCAGAAGGAATGGGCCAAAATTCACCCAACCTATTGTGGAAAGCCTGTGGAAGGCTAGCCGAAATGTTTAACCCAAGTTAAACAACTTAAAGGGAATGCTATTAAATACTAATTGAGTAAACTTCTGACCCACTGGGAATGTGATGAAATAAATAAATGATGAAATGAATCATTCGATCTACTATTATTCTGACATTTCACATTCTTATAATAAAGTGGTGATCCTAACTGACCTAAGACGGGGAATATTTACTAGGATTAAATGTCAGTAATTGTGAAAAAGAGTTTAAATATATTTGGCTAAGGTATATGCAAACTTCCGACTTCAACTGTAGCTATATATTTATCATCCTCTATAGAAAACAAGGAGGAATGGGAGATTGGTTTTATAACTAGAAGAGACTCTCTCTCTCTCTCTCTATCTCTTTCTTTCTCCCAGTGAAGCCAGTGTAAAGCGGATTCAGATCAGCCATTCATTTGGTCCAGCACATGAACACAGCGCCAGATCTCCCAGCGCAACACAAAGCAGGTTTATGTCCTCCCACAATGGGACGCTTGTCCTCAATATTACTGTACCGGGTCCGCCACACACAGACACAGATTCACAGAGTCACAGACAGAAGCAGAACAGGCACATCATTGAGAGACAGACCAAGACAGAGACACATCAGCATCCGGAGTGGAGACTATACAGTGTCATGTAGTAATCCCGTACTATGTGACTTTTAAATGAGTGGCACAGGGGTGAAGTAAGGTTGACACCACGAGGAGATGAAGTGATACTAACAACCCACAATCCTAAGACACTAAGCACATGCATTTTTGTATAGCAGCTGTAGCTGTGGGCATGTTGAAAGAAACACTTAGGTTGCTTAAGCAGACCCAATGGTTTATTGGTCCTCCTGTAGACCTAAGTAAACTAGTGTGTGTGTGTGTGTGTGTGTGTGTGTGTGTGTGTGTGTGTGTGTGTGTGTGTGTGTGTGTGTGTGTGTGTGTGTGTGTGTGTGTGTGTGTGTGTGTGTGTGTGTGTGTGTGTGTGTGTGTGTGTGTGTGTGTGTGTGTGTGTGTGTGTGTGTGTGTGTGTGTGTGTGTGTGTGTGTGTGTGTGTGTGTGTGTGTGTGTGAATATACAAGAATACAGGGTTTGGGACAGAGCTATATATATCTCATACTAAATATAAATTAAAAGCTCTGCGTTGAAGGAGTTTGGCAGTCCTCTGAGTTTCAAACCCTCCCAGTCACGGCAGATTAGATGTCCTTGTGTGCCCAATGGTAATATTTGCAGTCATTTCTATTTTGTCTATAGCCAAACATATGAATTATTGGCATCACTCTCACTTCAACCCTCGCAACAAAACCATCTTTTAAAACAAATCACATCTATTGACAGAGGCGTACAAATGATATGCATGCAAACAAATGCAAAGCACTCTGCGTTCTGGAATAATTAGGCAAACAGATAAACAGAATTAAATGAAAAACCTCCAGCATTGATTGTGTACTGTATTGTTAATGAGACTATAAAACTACTGTGAGGTTTTTGCAATGGGGCGGCTAAGAAAAACTGCACATGAGCCTCGCCACAAGCCTTGTCATCTCTGACACACCAGCTAATATTTAGACTGCAGACAGGCAAATGAAATCCAAGGTGTTGGCTCTAATCTGAACTCTTTTTTTCAGTCCAGGAGGGGCTAGGTTTGGCTCGAGCGATGATTGCTGGCTTGTCGGGGCAAAACAGAATTTGGTAACATTATTGTGCTGCACGGTGTGAGTGGTGTGAGGGAGATTAAGTGAATGAGTGGTGTGAGGGAGATTAAGTGGATGAGTGGTGTGAGGGAGATTAAGTGGATGAGTGGTGTGAGGGAGATTAAGTGGATGAGTGGTGTGAGGGTGATTAAGTGGATGAGTGGTGTGGGGGAGATTAAGTGGATGAGTGGTGTGAGGGAGATTAAGTGGATGAGTGGTGTGAGGGAGATTAAGTGAATGAGTGGTGTGAGGGAGATTAAGTGGATGAGTGGTGTGAGGGAGATTAAGTGGATGAGTGGTGTGAGGGAGATTAAGTGGATGAGTGGTGTGAGGGAGATTAAGTGAATGAGTGGTGTGAGGGAGATTAAGTGGATGAGTGGTGTGAGGGAGATTAAGTGGATGAGTGGTGTGAGGGAGATTAAGTGGAAGAGTGGTGTGAGGGAGATTAAGTGGATGAGTGGCGTGAGGGAGATTAAGTGGATGAGTGGTGTGAGGGAGATTAAGTGGAAGAGTGGTGTGAGGAGGATTAAGTGGATGAGTGTGCGCAGAGGATGAGATTTGATTGTGGCCTTTAATCTTTACAACAATCTAACTCAAACAGGCCTATGCTGAGAGGAGTTTAGTGAGGTCTCTCCCAAAGCTAAATCTCTCAGGGGTGGTAAACATACACATACCACTAGGTAAAACCCTACGGTAGCTACCTTAACACCCTGTAATATCTTTCTCATACCTACAGCATAACAGAAGTGTCACCATGATGCAATTTCAATCGAGTGAAACAAAAATACAATCCAATACTATACTGTATTTGCATGTTTTCCTTCGAGACAACTCATTCTCAATCCATTCTCCTACCTTATCCTAAAAATGGGGACAGAAAATGGTTGCAACTTTGCCTCCAATTTCAATGCTTCCTGTATGTGATTAAACTCTTCCAGGTGTTGAGAACAAATTTCACACGTGGCCAGGATATCCATTTCACAAATCCTTTGAAAATCCCCTGCTTAAGAACCCTACCCTAATAAGCTCAGCTGATCAAGCAGAAAGAGGTGATCTATGAAATCAGCCTTGCCATTTATTTTGCATGTGGAGTCACTCATTTATCATCCTGTTTTTCCAACTAAGTTTTTTCCATGTTTATTTGTTGTTTCTTTCCCAGAGTTTATGGCAAGGCATCCGTCATGCAGATCCCCCGCGGGGACTTGTCCCAGTGTGAGTCAAATCACTAACCCACTCAGGGACCCTGCAGCCAAGTTCCAATGCTGAAATAGGAAGCATTGCAATGGGAAGCAATGTTATGACTTAATGCATTGCAGAACTACGCTTTTTTGTCTTCAGTTATAGACAATATGTACCTGATGCATCACAATACGTCATCACCACAGTATTTATTACCCTATTAATTTACTGATGGGTCTACAGGGTGGCAAAAATACCACAGATGAGGCATGGATATACATAGACTGAGAGACGATGGTAGAGGAGGAGCATTTAATGAGGTTCAGCACATTTCCCAAATAGGAGCCATTGGAAGGTCCCCGATTATATAGAGGTGTACTCTGGAAAACAAACGGCCTATTATTTCAGCCCAAGCTGTCAAAAGTAGAGAACATATGGGCACAAAGTAGAGTTATGCCGGCAGTCAGTCAACAGACTAAACCTTCCATCACTGTGTGGTTTACTTCCATGCGAGCTACCGCTGACATTAATGATCTCATTTCACCTCCAGGAAGGCTTTTGGGGAATTTGTAGTCAGCTGCTTATGACTATTTCAGTGGATATGATTAGCCAGCAGGTCCGCCTGCTGTGATTTGTGGACTTTGTGGTGTGACAGTGGGACGTTGCTGTGATTTAAAGAACACAAGTCGGAATTCTCCTTGGCACTCATCAAAAAAAATCGAGCGCTGTTTGAGACAATGCCCATTGTATCACCACCCTTTAGTAAAATGTGTCAGTCACATTGTGAGATAAATGGTAACTAGACTTGACTGCAGCAGCTCTACTGAGGCCTGTCTCCACAAGCTGGGGGAAATCCCAAGGCTTGGGTTATTAAAGAATGATGATTTTTTAGATTTTTTTATCCATTATTTTACCAGGTAAGTTGACTGAGGACACATTCTCATTTACAGCAACAACCTGGGGAATAGTTACAGGGGAGAGGAGGGGGATGAATGAGCCAATTGTAAACTGGGGATTAATAGGTGACTGTTTGAGGGCCAGATTGGGAATTTAGTCAGGAAACTGGGGTTAACACCCCTACTCTTACAACAAGTGCCATGGGATCTTTAACGACCTCAGAGAGTCAGGACACCCATTTAACATCCCATCCGAAAGACAGCACCGTCCCCAATCCCTGCCCTGGGGCATTGTGATATTTTTTAGACCAGAGGAAAGAGTGCCTCATACTGGCCCTCCAACACCACTTCCAGCAGCACCTGGTCTCTCATCTAGGGACTGACCAGGACCAACCCTGCTTAGCTTCAGAAGCAAGCCAGCAGTGGTATGCAGGATGGTATGCTGCTGGCAATCGAATAAGTCTGGTATTCACGCATGAATAAGAAGAAATCTGCAATCTAAATGCAGAAGGAAATTATGATGAAGAAACAATTCTGATCATAGTACAAATTACCGGCAACAATATTTGTGCTACTAACAAAAAATGATAGAACGCTCTCACCAATGCTATCATCCATTACAAATGGTAGCAGCGGTAGCAGTAGTATTGTAATAGTAGTAGTATCCACCATTTGGGTTTTTGACCATTGCTACCATCTAAATTATGGCTAATGACAGTTAACAAATTCCAATTTACTGCTTAAGTCCCTCTGACTCTAGCAGGTTCTCGCGTGCTGTCATGTCACATCAACTCCCAGTGCTCTGGAGCTGGGAACATGGAGGAGTTCAAATGGAACAGCAAGCTATGAGCGCTTCACTCTGAACACACACACACACAGACACACTGCACAAAAACTACACGCACACACATATACACATGACGTGCAGTGCCCAGCACATGTCTGTAGCCTGTGGCGGAGCACTGAGGTGCATGACGACAGGGGTGACGTGGCTGTGCATTATTCATCCTGCTCTACTCCCAGCGTCTGCGGCTGCCCCAGCCAAGTCCTGCATCACACTGCACACTGCAGCCGACATACACTACCCCCTTACCCTTCATTGGCCCCCTCAAGAAAACCTCCTCCTCTGGTCTCGCATCCCCACGTTACACTGTTTACCAGGAGGCTGAAGAGCATCATAACTGGACAGCTCCATGTGTGCTTCTACTTAGCTTATCAGGTCAATTCTCTCAAATCAAATCACGTTTATTTGTTAAGTGCATTTCATGTGTGTTCACAAAATATTGCAAGAACAGCCAAACAAAACGATGCAAGAAAAGGGAATACAAGTTGATAACACAAATCAATTGAGAAAGACAGGGGCAGGATGCGAGTAGGGGTGGCATAGGCAGGGGCTGTGATCAGCATTGTGATGCTGATCACAGCCCTTGTTAGAGCCTGACTGTATTTAGCTTTCTAAATGGCTGTGGCTGACTGGCTGTGTGGGAGGGCATCTGTTTTTCCCCTCCACTTGGTTCACCTGGCTGCCATCTTTGTGTGTTCTTGCCAGGGGTCACAGCTGAAGCACCAGTTTGGCGTGAAAAAATTAAAATGGAAAATCTTCCTGGCTGCTCTCCGAGAGTCCCTGTGCTCAGTGAGAAACACTACCTCCCACTCTCTCACTTCAGGGCATAGAGACCAGGCCTGATCAGGAGTGTATTTGGGAAAGTCATTATCATACATTTAGAAAAATGATAAACTCCACTATTAGATTATATTTTACCATAATGCAAATGGAGCGGGCTCTCCCCAGCTCTGCTCTCCTGGGGTACACAGATCTTACGGCTCCACTTTAGCCCACCCCTAGGATCCAGGGGTCCTCCTCAAATTGGTTTACATCAAAAGCAATAATTAGTTACTTACCGCAGATCTCATGGGGGACTTGGATGCCCTCAAGGGCCAAGCCTGTGAGCTGGGGAGAGTAAACACAGAACCTGCTCTCTACTAGTTTCCCCTGGTGGGACTCAAAGTTGGGTTTGGTTTCTTAATGGGCAAAAATAGAGGGCAAAACTTATAAACGAGGCAAAACTTCAGTCAAATCATATGAAATCAAAATGTATTAGTCACATGCTTCGTTAAAAAAAAGCAGGTGTGGACTAACAGTGAAATGTTTACTTCCAGAGAGAAAGAAAATAGAGAAGTTATGGAAAACACGTAATAATAGATACACTATGAGTAACAATAACTTGGCTATATACAAGGGTGACCCGTGCCGAGTCGATGTGCAGGGGTAAAAGGTACTTGAGGTAGATACAGTAAGTTCCAAAAGTATTGGGAGAGTGACTTTTGTTGTTGGTGGTCCTGGATGGCAGGAAGCTCAGCCCCAGTGATGTACTGGGCCACATACACTCCCCTCTGCCATAAATGTGTTACTGTCCCAATACTTCTGGAGTTCACTGTATGTACAACTACAATGAAAGTGACAGATGATAAACAATAGCAGCAGCATATGTGATGAGTCAAAGAAGTTTGTGCAAAAAGGGTCAATGCAGATAGTCCAGGTAGCTATTTAACTAACTACAATACATTACCAAAAGAATGGGGACAAATGCTCGTTGAACATCTCATTCCAAAATCCTGGGCATTAATATGGAGTTGGTCCCCTGTTTGCTGAGATAAAAGCCTCCACTCTTCTGGGATGCATTCCACTAGATGTTGAAACATTGCTGTGGAGACTTGCTTCCATTCAACCACAAGAGCATTAGTGAGGGCGGGCACTGATGTTGGGCGATTAGGCCTGGCTTGCAGTCGGAGTTCCAATTAATCCCCAAAGGTGTTTGATTGGGTTGAGGTCAGGGCTCTCTGTGGAGGCCAGTCAAGTTATTCCACACTGATCGATTTATGTTTGGACCTTGCTTTGTGCATGGGGTCATTGCCATGCTGAAACAGAAAAGGGCCTTCCCCCAAACTGTCGCCACAAAGTTAGCGTGAAGATTTCCCTTCACTGGAACTAAGGGGCCAGTGAGCTTTACACCACTCCAGCCATGCCAAATCTTTTCAGCCTCCTGAGAGGGAAAAGGCATTGTTGTGCCCCCTTCACGACTGTGTTGGTGTGTTTGGACAATGATATATCCTTACTGAGGTGGACACAGAGGAACTGGAAGCTCTTGACCCGATCCATTATAGCCCTGTTGATGTGAATGGGAGAGTACTCGGCCCTCCATTATCCTGGAGTCCACGATCAGTTCCTTTGTCTTGTTAACATTGAGGGAGAAAATGTTGGCCTGGCACCACACTGTCAGGTCTCTGACCTCCTCCCTATAAGCTCATCGTCATCTGTGATCAGTCCTGCCGCTGTTGTGTCATCAACAAATGTAATGATGGTGTTGGAGTTGTGCGCGGTTGTGGGTGAACAGGGAGTACAGGAAAGGACAAAAGCCCTCCTGAGGAGCCCCTGTGTTGAGGGTCAGCGTGGCGGGTGTTGTTGCCTACCCTCATCACCTGGGGTGTCCCGTCAGGAAGTCCAGGATCCGGTTGCAAAGGAAGTTCAGTCCCAGGGTCCTTAGCTTAGTGATGAGCTTGGTGGGCACTATGGTGTTGAACAGCATTATCATGTAATGTGGTCAAAACGTACCGTCACTGTGGGGACGACGTTGGTGACTGATGTGGATAAACTCCTCAATGCCATTGGATGAGTCCTGGAACATATTCCAGTCTGTGCTAGCTTCGTAAACAGGTGTAGACTAACAGTGACATGCTTACTTAAGGGCCCTTCCCAACAATGCAGAGAAAGAAAATAGAGAAATGATGCAAAAGGAAACACGTAATAGATACACAATGAGTAACGATAACTTTGGAATTTAAATTGATGCAATGAACATGACGACTGTCAGCTTTAATTTGGGGGTATTTTCATCCATATCGGGTGAACCGTTTAGAAAGGACGGCACTTTTTGTCCATAGTCCCTCCGTTTTAGGGGGCCAAAGTATTGGGACAAATTCCCTTATGTACATTTAAGTAGTAAAAAGTTTAGTATTTGGTCCCATATTCATAGCACGCAGTGGCTACATCAAGCTTGTGACTCTACAAACTTGTGTTTCAGATGATTTTATGCCCTGCATGCATTGTGTCATTTTGTAGTCACTTTTATTGTAAATAAGAATAGAATATGTTTCTCAACACTTCTACATTAATGTGGATGCTACCATGATTACGGACAATCCTGAATGAATAGTAGATAATGATATTTGTGAGTCTGTAACTTTGTCACTCATCATTATTCACAATTAATGTAGGATTATCCGTAATCATGGTAGCATCCAAATTCATTTACATTTATTAAACCCCTCTTGTAATTTCTATTGAGCACAAAGTAATCTGAAACACAACCCAAAAAAACAGCAAATCCATCCAACAAATGAATATTAGAGCGCATCAGCTGTTATTGTAACGCTTTTTCTCCTCTTCTGAGGAGGAGTAGGAAGGATCGGACCAATATGCAGCGTGGTAAGTGTTCGTCATTTTATTAAACTGAACACTACAATACAAAGTAAACAAAAAGAACAACCGAAACAGTTCCACATGGTAACTAATACAAAGACAGAAAACAACTACCCACAACCCATAGTGGGAAAACAGCCTAAGTATGGTTCGATTGACAGCTGTCTCTGATTGGGAACCATACCAGGCCAAAACCAGAAATACAAAACATAGAAAAAACATAGAATTCCCACCCCAACTCACGCCCTGACCAACCTAAAGTAGAGACATAAAAAATGAACTAAGGTCAGGACATGACAGTTATTAAGAAAGAGAGAAGCACCACCCTCCTTGAGCTTACCCGACGCTCCCATTTTGTCCTGCCAATGCATAGAAAAACCAGCTAGAATATTATCCATGTCCTTGTTTAGCGAAGTTTCCGACAAACATAGGATATTACAGTTGTTCAGGTTCCATTCTCGAACGGAGCTCATACAGTTTGTTCTCCGGTGATTGTACATTCGCCAATACAAAAGAGGGTAGAGGCGGTTTACTTCCTTGCCACTGTAGTTTCATCAGGGGGCCCGCATGTCGGTCTCTAAATTGCTGTCTCTTTCTCTTCCGAGTTTTGAGGATAAGGGCCTGGTCCGTGTTGAGCAGTACGTCCTGCGCATCTGACTCACTGAGGTAGACATTTTCATTGAAATCGAGGTTAGTGATTGCTGTTCCGATGTCCAAAAGCTATTTTCGATCCTAGGAAAAAATGGCGGAAATGTTATGTACCAAAAAACTAAGATCCGTGCAAAAAAACCACACAAAATAGCAGAATTGTTCAGAGAGCCCCGTACAACGGCCGCTATACATTTCAACACCAATCTTTTCAGTGGGTCACTTGAGCAGTTTATTCTCAACAGAATATTAATCCATTATTTTTTCACTTTGCTCTGGCTTTAAAAGTCACCCCCCTGAGAGGAAGGACAGGTGCAACACAGAGCCTAAGTGGGCTTAATTGGAATGTGTGAGCGCTTCTATGGCCCAGCTCTCTCTCACCTTTAGAGCAGCAGGACTCTGATCGATTGACTGAGAGGTCCTTTCACTCCAGCAGATGTGGAGAGGTGGGAAGTGGAGTTTTGACCGCGGCGCTGCCACACAACCCTAGATGGGAGGTGAGCAGCGAGCACAAACTACACTCATCACAGGAACAAGTCCGTTACGGCTGTTTAGCTTTGTCTTGCTTTTTCTGGCACGTACTGTGTGCTCCACTTTTCATGTGTTTTGTTTTTGTTTCCCCAGGAAATGGACAGAAAAAGTGTGAAAGGACTGGGTGCTCTCTGAGGTGAGAACCTGAGTCATCATACCAGAGGGTTGGTCTGGTGCCACATGAGAGCTCTGTGACACTGTATACTCATTAGATGGGGTGCTCCAATGTCCCTCCACTGGGTACACGCATGCACACACACACACACACACACACACACACACACACACACACACACACACACACACACACACACACACACACACACACACACACACACACACACACACACACACACACACACACACACACACACACACACACACACACACACACACACACACACACACACACACACACACACACACACACACACCCACTCTTCAGACCTTATTAATGTCCCATTTCAGGGCTGAGGCTCTCGTTGCACCCCATTTCCCACCTCAGATCAGTCAAGACACAATGAACTGACCGAAAACACAGCAAATGGCCACTAAAGCTCTCATGTTGACAAGAGGAGTGCATCAGTCCACTTGAGCTGAAGAAACACTGTGGGGGCTAAATAACCAGCAAATGGCCTGAAATGACGGGGTTACATGAAAAACCACCTTCCGTGGCAAATCCCTAACACTATATATGCCACAGGCACTCACAAAGCCCTCTTCCGTAAGGGCCATTTGGAGCCTATGCTAGAAAATCTGAAAAATATGCAGACAGTTCCGAAATGGCCCCAAATTAAGCAACACTGTCTGCCATTTTAGAACTTGTTACAGAAACCTTCCCAGCAATAATTTCATGAGGAAAGGGTGGCAGATAGCTGCCATAGTCTCCATCTCATAGCAAAAGAAACACTATTTTAAAAAATCATGTTGTTTTTACATTAACTTTGGTTTAACATTACATTAGAATACACTTTAGAGTAATGTACTGTTAAGCAAAATTTTGGGGATTTACAGTAATATACTCTATATTTTTTACAGTAACTTACAGGTAATAGGCTGCAAGTAAGTTACTGTAAAAACAACATTATTTTTTTACAGTGTAGTGTTTCTGTATACTGTACTCACAAACCATCCCTTAATTTCTTCACAGAATTCCTCTCTGGGTCTCTATAGTGTTGTAGTATGGTAATACACAATCCATTACAGGTGTGCCTCCTACATGCATAGCTTGTGGAATTATCCTTTCAAATTAAAAGTCACGCTGTCGCTGTCTGACTGTGATTATGTGTAAATATTGTCTGAGCAAGTTGTAAAGGGAAATAGTTCCCTCATTAAAAAAAACGAATAATCAAAAATAGTAGTATAAAAGGAAAAACGCCCAGACGGAAAATAAATTCTGTACGACAACATACAACAGTTGGAAGCTCTCTGACAATACTGTAAAAGAAAATAGAATATTCCCAATGACAGTTTTCCTAACTGAACAGGGGAATGGGCTAGGGGTTATCTTTGTATGCAGGTCTTTGATTGTTTTGTCCCCCCCCGTGACCCCCGACCCCCTTGGAGGAAAAAAACGTTTTTTTTAAAGTATAAATAATAAGTTGGTTACAAAAAAAAAGAACGCACCTGAAACAACAGGAACACAAAAGAGTCAACACTTCCATTATTTATGAACTAGCTCCCTCCTATGTACAGACTGGGTAGCTGAGTTGGATGCTGCCAGGAGTTTAAGGAGAGGAGGCAGCCTATTGTAAGGAGCTCTAACCTTTCAGGCTACTGACGTGACACTAAATCAATGGACTTAGAAAATTGTTGTACGAACTTCTGCACTTTTAGATGCCACACGTAAAAAACCACACCAAAACACATTCACAGTAGCCTTGGCAATATTCAACAAACTATCCCTTTGTTTCATATACATTTGGCTATGAGGCACAGGCTTGGCCTACTATACAACCCTTCATTGATGTGAGTTGAGTGAGTCATGATCATATCTTTACCCAGTGGGCATACGACGTTATAAAGACGTCTTTTTCTGTTTAAAATCTGGTTGGGATTAAGTGGTATTTTTCATGATATATAGTAAGTCTTACTTTTGTTGATATCTGATTTTTGGTTGAAATCTGATATAACTACTGACCAGTTATCTAAATGCTACTCAATTAATAGACAGCAATCTTTAGAAGCATGTATAGAGTTTTTGGGCTATCGACCCACACTAGAACGATTACAATTATCACAATTGGAGTAATGTTCTTTTTCAGAAGAGTTTGCATGATTCAGCTTAGCACATTTGACAAACAACAGGCTATAGCAGTGGTTTTTGTAGTTGCACTCCACACAATTCAAAAGTGAACATTCACTTCCATAATATTTGTTATAGGCTACCAGCATGTAAGATAAACATGCACAATAATACAGGACACCCTAACAAAAATTCACTAGCATTAAAATGCAGTAAAACAGCAGTACATAATCTTTGCTTAATTAATGATGCTGTATGTGATAGCTTGCTGTGTATGTTGGGTTGTAATGGTAACCTGTTGTCTGTGTTAGCTAATTGCACTGTTTATTGTGCTGCACATTTTCTTCTGTCCCAATGAACGCTGTTTTGATGTTTAATACATAACACGTAGACCTACAGTATGTATTTCATTTCAATACCCTACTACAATCCACCAGGATTTACAAAACCCAATTTTTGTTTATTCCCATCAATAATTAGTCAAACATTTAAGCTCCTGAATTTGACCATGACAATATGACTATTATGTGTTCCCTTAAAGTTTTTAAGCAATTAACATAATGCATGTAGTAATTACATTTCAGTTGCTAAAACTTAAGTTCAAGGTAAAACTTGCCATTATTCCATAAGGCCGTTGGGACAGAGCGCCCAGTAGGCTCCACAACAACACAGCTGAAAAACAACATTTCTTCAAATTGACAACAAAAAAAAAAAATCTAAATGTTTTTACTGTTAAGTGGTAGTCCCTGTTCTCCTGCATTCTTGTTTTAATTTTTGTAAGTAAAGCGGCAGTTTGTTGGAGAGAAAAACTTCAAGGAAAGATTTGCTTGGGTAATTTTTTGCTGGGTAATTTTAGCTAGCTAATGTTAGCTCTATGGTTAATCCTCCAAGGACATGGTAACTTTTCTTTTTTACCTGTTGTAGCCATTGGTTGTAGCTAACTAGCAAACGTTTTGATATTTTGATATCTGTTTAGTTAATGACAGTGTGTGCGTGAGAGAGAGAGAGAGAGAGAGAGAGAGAGAGAGAGAGAGAGAGAGAGAGAGAGAGAGAGAGAGAGAGAGAGAGAGAGAGAGAGAGAGAGAGAGAGAGAGAGAGAGAGAGAGAGAGAGAGAGAGAGAGAGAGAGAGAGAGAGAGAGAGAGAGATGGTTGATGAATTTACATATAGGAAACATTTATTGTGTGTGTGAGACATTTTAAGCTAGTGTAATATTTTTTTTTGGGGGACTCAGTCGGGGTCTCAACTTACTGTTAAGAGTTAGAATAATAGAATACACAAAATTTGGTTGTGCATCAGCAGTCACTTAATGAGCCCATTTCAGCATTATTCTTTTTTTAATTATTGGTAAGTTATTCTAGCAGCCAGTTATCTAAACTTGTAGTAAGCATGGTTGAATTAATGACCTGGGTGGGGCCGATTGATCACCAGTTATCATAATAAAGGGCAAAATGAGTAAATGTGCATGAAATTAGTTGTAAAATTGCCAAATATTCTCTCCGCCGCATGGCAAAATGTGTAGAAATTTAAATTTAAAACTTTTACATTTTTTTAATATTTGCTGTCACGAGGCGGGCTGCTAAAATGTTTTGCTCGCAAGGTGGGGCCACTGCGGCCCCTCATTATGAGTTCCGTTTTTCTGTAGCCCCCACCCCCATCAATGTTGCCCATCCCTGCCTTAACTAATGATTCATCATGATTTGACTCTGCCTTTACAGTTGAAACATGTCAATGACCAAATGCATGGCCTCTACAGCAGTGTTTGGCCACCCATTCACTTACCATTGACCTATTCTGCCACATCCCAGGGAAATAAGAGCGCAGAACCACCCCTTCTTAAATCCATAATCATTGACAGTTAGTTTTGTGTGCAAAAATATACTCTGATCTTTAATGTTTATTGATTCATACTAGCCACTTGTGTAAGAGCTAGGTTTGTAATAGCTATGCTGATGATCATTAAAGTTTCTTCTCTGCATCAGGTGAGACTGGATTCCCCAAGAGACATGCTATTCAGCTGCCCATGCTTGCCTGATCTTAGTGTTAGTAGATCCAATTGAAATAGCACCACTCTAATAATATACATTTGTAAAGCAAATAAAATCCTATTTTAACTCGCCTTTTTCTCAGGTGCAAAATCCTTGTGTCCAGATTCAACAGACACCTCCCTCAGTGAGTCATGTAAAGTTTATCCCATTTCTCTCTTGCTCATTCTCCTTGGCCCTCACTCAAACACAGAAATTTGCACAGTTGCAGAGAAGAGGAAGAGATTTGCCAATTACACCCATTTCTAACTACGTTTGGTGCAGGAATGATATGAGACACAACTTTTGAAAAATATAATATTTTATTGTCTCGTTATTATTTTATTTTATACTTTAATTGTTGCATTCACCTTTGATTTTTTTTAAGACTGCCAAAGCTGTCATCAATTGGGGAACCTTGTCTTAAGGATTATGGAGTGGTGTGTTTATAAAAGTTGTTTGAACATTGCAATTTAGATTAAGCAAAACTTTACCATTTAGAGATGAGTTCAAAATGGTCATTATTCAACTACTGTTGAATTTTGATATCCTCTTAAAATGTTTCAGATTGCCTTTGCTACCACTCGTGTGTGCTCCATTGTAGTTAAGTAAGAAGTAAGTGAGCAGTTGAGACATTGACAAAGACAAAGATAATTTTTTTGTAGATTCTGACAGTTTTTTTTACTGTGTGTCACTGTTCTGTCGTGTCCTGCATGCCCACATTATGCCAAATGTTAATGTATTTTATTATCTTTTTATACTTATAGTAATTGTCATGAAAAGCCATAAAACTCAGGAGGTTAATGTGTTGCAGGCCCTCTGGAAAGTTCTTAAACATGGCCCGAACCGCAATGGTGAAGGAGGATGTAAAGTACAGTGCCGTCAGAAAGTATTCAGACCCCTTGACTTTTTCCACATTTTGTTATGTTACAGCCTTATTTTAAAATGTATTAAATCTAATTGTTTTCGCAATCTACACACAATACCCCATAAAAAAAACTAAAATAACTTATTTACATAAGTATTCAGACCCTTTCCTATGAGACTCGAAATTGAGTTCAGGTGTATCTTGTTTCCATTGATTGGAGTCCACCTGTGGTAAATTCAATTGATTGGGCATGATTAGGAAAGGCACACACCTGTCTATATAAGGTCCCACAGCTGACAGTGCATGTCAGAGCAAAAACCAAGCCATGAGGTCGAAGGAATTGTCTGTAGAGCTCCAAGACAAGATTGTGTCGAGGCACAGATCTGGGGAAAGGTAAAGAAAAATGTCTGCAGCCATGAATGTCCCCAAGAACACAGTGGCCTCCATCATTCCTAAATGGACAACATTTGGAACCACCAAGACTCTTCCTAGAGCTGCCCGCCCGGCCAAACTGAGCAATCTGGGGAGAAGGGCCTTGGTCAGGGAGGTGACCAAGAACCCAATGGTCACTCCGACAGAGCTCTAGAGTTCTTCTGTAGAGATGGGAGATTATTCCAGATGGACAACCATTTAATCTCTACACAAATCAGGCCTATATGGTAGAGTGGCCAGACGGAAGCCACTCCTCAGTAAAAGGCACATGACAGCCTGCTTGGAGTTTGCCAAAAGGTACCTGAAGACTCTCAGACCATGAGAAACAAGATTCTCTGGTCTGATGAAACAAACCAAGATTGAACTCCTTGGCCTGAATGCCAAGCGTCACATCTGGAGGAAACCTGGCACCATCCCTATGGTGAAGCGTGGTGGTAGCATGCTGTGGGGATGTTTTTCAGCAGCAGGGACTGGGAGACTAGTAAGGATCGAGACAATGATGAATGGAGCAAGATACAGAGAGATCCTTGATGAAAACCTTTTCCAGAGCCCTCAGGACCTCAGACTGGGGTGACGGTTCACCTTCCAACAGGACAACAACCCTAAGCACACAGCCAAGACAACGCAGGAGTGGCTTAGGGATACGTCTCTGAATGTCCTTGACTGGCCCAGCCAGAGCCTGGAATTGAACCTGATCGAACATTTCTGGAGAGACCTGAAAATGACTGTGCAGCGACGCTCCCCATGCTACTTGACAGAGCTTGAGAGGATCTGCAGAGGGGGATGGGAGAAACTCCCCAAGTACTGGTGTACCAAGCTTGTAAAATCAAACCCAATAAGATTTCAGGCTGTAATCACTGCCAAAGGTGCTTCATTAAAGAACTGGGTAAAGGTTCTGAATAATTATTGAAATGCGATATTTCAGTTTTTTTTGTATTTAATACATTGGCAAACACTTCTAAACACCTGTGTTTGCTTTGTTATTATGGGGTATTGTGTGTATATTGCTTAGGGGGAAAAACGATTTAATTAATTTTAGAATAAGGCTGTAATGTAACAAAATGTGGAAAAAGTCAAGGGCTCTGAATACTTCCCGAAAGCACTGTATATGAGCAAGTTGCTCTTTTTGGAAGACATCTACCTCTAAGCTATACTGCCACAAACTTTTTCAACTAGTACCATGGAGATCCACAAAGTTCCTTCAGGAATGTCCTTCTCTAGTTCTTTTCAAATCTGAAATGTATAAAGTTGTAATACGCTGATTATCTTCGTTGCAGATCGGACCCATCACACCACTCGTCAGGAGAGCCACTACACTCCAGATAGCATCCTATGCTCAGAATTCCTTGATGAGTATCTACCCAATCATTTACATCACATTTAAGTCATTTAGCAGACGCTCTTATCCAGAGCGACTTACAAATTGGTGCATTCACCTTATGACATCCGCATTCACCTTATGACATCATGCCACTCTTATTAATCATTAATAAAACAAAACAATGGGCCTATATACATTGTGTCCCAGTCTTTATAGGCATGTAATGTCTGTGGGGGAATTATGAAACAATAACTGTATGCACATGTGCAAAAAAATGTGATGTATATTTGTTTTGCCATTGCTTGATCTATTTTACATGTATGAATGTTGCAGATTTGAACTTTAATTGGTGCCTATGGAAACAAATAGAAATGTAATGAACAATCTTTTCAATATCCAACTTTGTCCTCTGCAATACTGTAGTGCTGTAGTCAGGTGTCATTGCCGGGTTATGATGAGGTCTTAATTAAGACCAGTACATAACATAGCACATAATATAAATGCATTCAACTGAAATGTGTCTTCCGCATTTAACCCAACCCTTATGAATGAGTAGTGGTCAGAACTATGACCAACTGGTCAGATATAGGCCACAATTATGATCAACTGGTTATATGGTGGTCAGAAACATACATAATATTCTTGTCAGTAAAAATATGTAGGCTATATATAAATAAGACATCATAATGACGTCTTTTCAACCAGTTGTTGCCTTCTGGGATAGTTGCGTTGAGAGCGATGTCACAAATGAATGTGTGTAATATATACTTTTTTGTCCCTGCATCACAATAGAGGACAATCATATGTCTCTCTCTATCTCAAATCACATTCAACTTTGTCCTTGAATCTAATATTGCGTAAGATTTGATTGGGTACCTCATTTTATGAGGTTTTACAAGAGTAAAATCCAAGGTGGCTATAACGACACAGCATGCAGTGTTCACGTCTTTACAAACTGTAATTAACAGGACCACAACAGTGCTCACTGTAAAAAAAAAGGAAAAATGGCCACGTATGCATATAGCAATGGACGTCAATGACTATTAGCTCGAAGATCACGTAATGATAATTGGTGAGTTTATCCCCCATATCAAACATGCATAAAAAAATCCATATTGTTGATAATGTCATTAACGACTATTTGCCAAAGCCAAATAAACTAATCCAGTCAGCTTTTTACTGCCATGACTATTTCTGCCTTTGGGCTATAAATTGAGCACACACAAATACTGCATTTATCCAGTTTTCTGGTGCCCTGTACCTATAGCCAATAGTGTTGAACTTTCCCATTCAAACGTCACCTACTCGATTTACCATCTAATTCAGTTCTTCATAGCATAGCGATGCTTATCCACCATCTGAGAGTCATTTCCGAACATAGTCATTGAAATTAATGAATGAATGAAGGCTAGTACATTCCCGACTCAGCGTTAGGTATTTACCCTTATGGCTAAATGAATATCAATTAACATTTCAATTGAATTTAGACGGGTGGAAATTAATTTTCCTTCATCAGTGATGATTACGTTGTATTACAATTCACAGAGAAATGCATTACTGGTTCTTTATTGCACTTAATAAATAGGGTTAGGTCTCTTCACAGGGCTGCAGGTGGTATTAAAATGGATGGTGATTTGGACCTAAGCACCTGGGCAACTGGCATCAGCACAACCGACCATTATGAAAGTAGTTTAATCACATTTTCATATTAAACATGAAAGCACGTGAGTGTGTGAGCTTCCAAAAGACAGAGACTTCAACAGAGAGCTGGACAGGAGCATATGTGCCAAACATAGCAAAATATGCTCTATCGTTGAATGTAGCCACCATGCCAGCATCACAATTTCAAATTCATCGTAACTCTAGGATATTTATATAGGCTATATAGGCTAATATACACATTATGCATGACAATAAATGCATGTAGGGTAGGTAGGCTAGAACTAGTTTTTCCCTCCTTCCCAATATCTTACAATTGACCTCGACTCAAAGCTCGCATTTAAAATCGCCATTTGATAAAAGTAGACAAGGGCTGTGACCGAATAGTATGTTTGAACAGTCATATTTCAATATTGTATATTTACCATGAGGCTTGATCTCCACCACTCGTCACCTCAGACAATTTCCCTCAGTGCCATGTCCCGTTATTTCAGAGTGCAAAGCTCTTTAGAATCATCTCCCCAAAAATCTGAGGCACAAGCTTTGGCAAAGAAAAATACTTCACTTCAAAGGTTATCAACTCGCCTTTTCATACTCCGTCATAATTCCGTCCAACAATTTTGCAGAAGAGAAAAACTAAAGGATCCCCCTCTGCCGGAATAAAGTGTTTTTAATCCAAATACGGTTTCCTTCGCCAGAGACGACCATTTGCTCCGGCTCTTGCGCACACCTCTTTATCTTAACGACACGAAAAATAGATAACTTAAATATATTTTCTTCGCTCACGATTCAGGGTGCACTTGCTTGACAAAATGCCGAGGTCTCCTCTCGTCCCTGTTGGCGAGAGGATGCGCTGATCGAAAAATGGAACAGAGATACATCTAGTGGCCCTGGAAGGAACTTCAATAAAGGGGATTCATATTTTTAAAGAGACAAGGAATGTTATTTTCCCCCTAAATGTCTGCAAATAAACTTCCCCATATCAAGTCACGATTTTACTCTACCCTATTGTAGGCTACTTATTGTATTGCACACGTCCGGTGTGGGCATTTCCCACAATGAATGGCTTGCTGCTGTTGCATCACATTCACAGTTACTTGTTGACTACAATTGTTTGCATGATTGTTTTTCTAGAATAGTATGAGTACCTCTCAGTGGCACATCACCCCCAGGAGAGTGATATTTATTTCAACCATGAATGGGACTTAGGCTCCATATGGAGCTATTGTTCTGCAAGCACTTTACCATTGATACTTGAAGCACATATATATTTTGACCAAAATTAGAAAGGGGGCAAAATACTTTTTCACAGCACTCTAATGTTTATGATATGTTAGAGAAAGACCCCACTGAATGATTCAGAACATGACCAATTATATCTGTCTTGTTAAAATGTATTTAAAACATAAGAAAGTGAAATGTTGATTAGATTAAAGAGTTTAATAGTCACATGTACAGGGTTGCAGATGTAATTACAGTGTACAGTGAAATGACTTAGCTACCGGGGCTCAAACAATACAGGACAAAGTGAAATTAAACAATGCACAGGGTGAGCAGGTAGCTGACTAGTGGTGGCTATTCAGCAGCCTGATGGTCTGGGGGTAGACACTATTGGCCAGTTTTACAATTTGTGCCATGATGCTCCTATACTGCCCACGTCTGAGTAATAGAAACGGGGAAAACAAGCCATGGTTCGGGGGACAAGCCATATTTCTTGAGCATCCTGAGTTGAAGAGTAGCTGTTGTGCCTTCTTCACCACTGTGTATGTGTGGTTTGACCATTTTAGCTCCTCTGAGATATGTACACCTAGGAACTTGAAGATTTTGACCATCTCCATGGCTGCCCGGTTGATGAGGATGGGGGCGTGCCCAGCTTGGTTCCTCCTGAAGTCCACAATCAGCTCCTTTGTTTTGCTGACATTCGGGGAGAGGTTGTTTACCTTGCACCACGCCATCAGAGTGTGAATATCCTCCCTGTAGGCCGTCTTGTCGTTGTTGGTAATCAGACTTACTACTGTCAGGTTGTCTACAAACTTGATGATGGACTTGGAACTGTGTGAGGACACGCAGTACAGGAGGGGACTGGGGATGCACTCTTGTGGGGCCCCGTGTTGAGAACCAGTGCGGAGGAGGTAATGTTGCCTACCTTCAACACCTGGAGGTGGCCTGTAAGGAAGTCCAGTACTCAGTTGCATAGGGAGGAGTTCAGTCCCAGGGCCTTGAGCTTTGTGGTGAGCTGTGCGGGCACTATGGTATTGAAAGCTGAGCTGTAGTCTGGGCAGAGTGAGTGAGCACCCTACACATGGAGAATGCTAAGATTATTGCTCTGCTTGCTACAAGAATTGTGGGACTGCCACTACATATAATTTAACCTAAAGGATATTTTCAGCACCACAGACAGGACCTCCATGTTAGAGGCCAAGGGCAGTCAAAATTTGTTTTTTGTCATATTGTACAACAGCTAATGAAACTAAATGAAAATGTATCAGTGTTTTTTCCTGGTAGTTGTTGGTTGAAAATACAATCTACACATGACCTTTTAATCAGCAGGTTTGCATGGGCAGGAGTTTTTGGCTTTCCATGGTGACATCACCATGAGGTAAATTGGTTAATAGACCATTAACAAAGAGTTCCAAACCTCTATGTAAAGTTACAGCTAGTTGTCAGTTTCCCCCTGCCTATTCAGACCACTCCCAGACAGTCCTAGCTAAATTATTGCTTGAGAAATAGTTTGTGCTATAAAGCTACTTTTTACTATTATAATGGATATCTATTACAGTGAGATACTTAAAAATTAATTGTTACCCAGAAATGATTTGATATTGATATAAAAACAGCTACATTGGGATTTTAAGAAAGAGGGAGGAAACAACCATTACAAATGAACCCTATTTATATGATTAAACGCATGTGGGTCAATCACAGGGCAGAAAAGGCTAGGTCTAATAGATTTCTACACTACAAAGGGATTTTCAGTGGTGATTCTATTGTATAGACATAGTCACAAAATAGGAATCTCAATTTACATTGAATTGCTCGTAAAAAAAAATGTGTAGAAATGCTGTAATAACACTAATAACAACATTGTATTAAAGCGAGACGTTGTGCACGAAAAAAGGTTAAACTCCTCGGCTTTCTCAATTTTCAAACAGAAATGGAGTGTGCCTTTGGTAGTTCGTCAATGTGTCATTGTGGTCATGCGCGCCGCGACCGATGCAGCTAGTTCGTTGGCTTAACTAGCCACTTAACAAGCCAGCAAACCCCTCTAATGTGTGTTGACTTCATTTCATATAATTTTTTGGGTGGACAGAAGATGAAGAGATCGGTACGAAACGGCACTTCTGTAGCCAAATATCTTACTCATCCGTTTGTATTTTATTTTTAACATTAAATGACCTGGTATGATGGTACATTGATCAGTTCTACAGTTTAAATACGTTATTTTTGTGTTTTTGCCCTATGTTGACCTTTAATAACATGTGGTAAAGACAGAGCATAGTACAATGTTGTGGCTGTAGTAATTTCAGAATTACTACAGAGGTACAGTAATAAAGCAAAATAATGTCTGTGATATCTTGAAGCGGACTGTCCTTTTGTTGACGGTCATCAGATTACTGGGGAACAAGAGACTGATGTTCAACCGAACATCCCCTCAATAAGCACTAGAACAGAACTTTCGATTGTGATAACTGCAGTGACAGATACTGTAGCAAGCAACTCAGCTGCTACTGTTGATATGGCAAATGGGAAAAGGGAATTGCTTTCTAAGAATAAGGGGAAACTTAGCAACCACTTTTGCCAAAGAGGTAGCTATATTGGAAATCCACTGTGATATGGATTCTGTTTGCCACAAGAGGGTGTATTGCTATCCTTGAAGACTGGTGTCTGGTCACAAAAGGCCACTACTGGGCTAGCTACCCACATGCTGTGGCTGCTTGTTGCTGTCACTGAAAGGACTGGATAACAGCCTGTTTCCCCCAAAAAATTGCCTCCAGCTAACTGGGTCTTCCTTGTACAGTATCATTGCGCCTTATATCATTTCATTAATATTGCATATTTTAATTGACATTCTCCGTTTTTACTACAGACTACCGGATAAACCATTGAAAGTTTTAATGCACTTTTCACATTAATGCACTTCGGCCATTAGCAGTGAAACGCTGCCCTGAATTAAGCCATGATTCATTCCACCCACAGAATGTAAAAGCTGCTTTTTGCCAGTGGATACTCTGATTAAGGACTGTGGATTCTAATATCTGTAAAGAACCACAAACAACGTAAATTACAGCGACACGTTTCTCCTCTGTGGATCCATGTTCACTCCTCAATGCCTGAGTGAAGTACGTGTCCTCCATACGACTCATGCTCAGTACTACAACAGCATCTATCCTGTCTATAATTTATGCCATGTCCAACAAGATGATCTCCGAGATGGAGTGGCTATTTGGGAGACACTTGAAATTTACTCACACGTTGGTCATTCACCATGCCGGAGAGGTCCTCTCTAGAACCATATGAAGCACCGCCAGCTTTTCCATAAGTAATAATATAATAATAATATATGCCATTTAGCAGACGCTTTTATCCAAAGCGACTTACAGTCATGTGTGCATACATTCTACGTATGGGTGGTCCCGGGGATCGAACCCACTACCCTGGCGTTACAAGCGCCATGCTCTACCAACTGAGCTACAGAAGGACCCGCCCGGGCCATCATTCTGAGGTGTATCATTCTCATGCAGAGACCTATAGGTCATTTTCTATGCACAATGTGGAACAAGCGTGTGGACAGCTGTTAGGGGATACACAAAAAGGCAGGGGAGAGGCAAGGGAGAGACAGTGGAAGGAGAGGCTGGGTACAGCACCACATGGCTTCATCGCCCCAAGTGGAGAGAGGAGAGCACGGTGCCAAGCAGACGCTGGTGTAATAACCAGGCCCCCCTCAGGCAGACTTGGAGGATCGGCCTGCCTATTCCTGACTCCGAGGAGCTGCCTGTCTCTGTGGCAAACCCCCATCTCCTCTGACCCACTCTCCTCCTCCTCTCGCTCCTCCTCCTCCAACTTTTCTTCCCTCCGCCTTCTCCCCCATCTCTTTCACCTCCTTCTCCCCCACCTCCTCCTCCATCTCTCCTCCTCCTCATACTTCTCCTCCCACCATCTTCTCCTCTACCTCCTCTATCTCCCCCTCCTGTTCCTCACCCACTGATTTCCCTTCCAGCAAGAGATACAAAATCTGAAAAGAGCACCAATCTAAAAATAACCCATGCCCCACCATCATCACATACTGTATATACCGCTACTCAACTGCCTGCCAATCCTCCATGTACTATGTGATTGCAAAGGATAGCAAAGTAGGTCTCTTTATCTCTAAATATTGTGATTGATTTAAAGCCCCACCCACCACCTGCCTTTAGGTGGTCCTGGATACAGAGCAGGGATGATAGTCTAATGGTGTAATCTGTCTAACAACCAGGACCCCAGCACGGGCGCTGACAAAAGCGTGCCACTGCCGCGATTAGTAAATGGGTCAGGTTTTAATCCATAACTAAATTAATGGAAATGAAAATGCTTCCATTTGTGATTGCTTTTCCCGTGTGTCAGAGAGAGCTGTCAGCCACGATCTGTTCCACAGGTATTCCGTAATGACAGTGTGGTTTGTGTCCCCGCTGGCTGCTCTAATAGTGCTTCTCATTCCATTCTGAAATACGAAGTAAATCACTTTGCATGATTGTTTTCAAATGAAATTACAACTGCCATGTTATATGTCGTAAACAAAGAACGTCTTTAGCCATATTTAAATAAGAAAACCATAGTATGAGAGGATCTGCAACATTTACTACTGAGCTGCATTTGGAAGGCTACTGTAGCAAAACTCTTGAGGCAATGATGAGTTCTGCTGTGCCATATATCAATAGAATGTCAGCAACGTAACGTTCTGATCAAGGCATGCAAGTTTTAAAAGAGTAGTGATAACAATATGCCGCCTGCTCTACTGTACAGTATATATGTAAACCCCAAAAATGTTGGTACCAGAATCCCATTCACACTGATTTGGCATTCAAGTCATACTATTGAATGTCTTTCTCCCTTCATGTCTAGTAGGATATGGTTAGAGGCAGACATGTTCTGGCAAAGTGACTCATTGATGTCTGAGTGAAAAGCCCGTCAAATTTAGATCTCATGCCAGGGGGACCAGCAGCCTATTGTTCCAGGAGTGAGAGCAATCATCTGATATCATCAAACTGTAATGAATCTGTAAGGGGGGAGAGGCGAGAGTGAAATTAAATGAGAAAGACAACAAGGAAGCAACAATGGTCGTTGTCGGCCTAATATACTGTCTGGATATGATGCCGAAAATATTCAACCAGAAATTTTTACAATGCAGAGTTTAACTGCAATCAAAGCTATCAGCTAAGATTTCACAATCACATATAAGGAGTTTGTCCCCTCATTCTGTCATAAGGGAGTTTGTCTGTGTCTAACAACATCAGTTAGAGTAAAATGGGATTCATTGGTCGTGCAGGATCTCTCCTTTTGTCACTGAGTGAGAAGCTGGGAGAGTGTGGATCCACCATATCTGAGAGCTCTTTCCAATTACATCAGGCCGAGGAAAGGGGTTGGAGCTGTCTGGAACATATTGACTGCCCACTAAATCTTGTTTATACTGTGCCACGGGGTCAGTGTGACTGCTACGGCCCACTACTGGCAAAACAGATTGCCACAGGATGGGACAGGAAGCCACTAGCCTCCAGCCCTCCTCAGACCTTGGCCCAGTTTCCCCAAAGCATCTTAAGGCTAAGTTCAACATTAGAACCTTCGTTGGAGCATCGGTAAATCTGCAAGCTGTTTCCAAAAACAGTCATAATTAATGTTACACTCGAAAACACTCGTAATCTAATGCCTGCCTCAGACCAGTCATAGAACGGCTAAGTGTGTCTTTAGATCCTTTTTTTTGCCTTACCGCATCAATTTATACAGAGATCTTCTCCGCTAAACATAGAATCTCATGGTTTATCTGTCTCTCTGTGACTGCCGATAACTTCAGAACAAAGTTGACTACAAATACAAAGTTGACACTGTCTTTAATATTGATACAAACAAGTGACTTATAAAAAGATGCTTCAAATGAAACCGAGACGACTGCATTAAATATAAATACAGTAAGATATAGGCCTACTTCAATCGCATTGAAATATACAGTTTTCATTTTCACTACTTTGCAACTTGTAGGCTACTTTCTGTAATTAATCTCAATATATTTAATGATGTGTTGCCTAACATATCTCCCGAAAGGCGTAGTGGTCTAAGGCACTGCATCTCAGTGCAAGAGGTGTCACTGCAGTTCCTGGTTCGAATCCAGGCTACATCACATCTGGCCATCATCGGTAGTTCCATTGGGCGGCGCACAATTAGCGCAGTGTCTTCTGGGTTTGGCCAGGGTAGGCCTTCATTGTAAATGAGAATTTGTACTCACTTGCCTAGTTAAATCAACATGTGATGATGTGCCAAATCTTTGATTTTCTGCATTATTATTGGGTAAGCATTAGAATAAGCCGCCTCAATATGTGCAGCCGTAGGTGGCAATATGTCTCTAGGAGCTGATCTGTCGTCAGTATTGTGAAATAATTATAATGTTAAAGATTAGAATTGAGAAAGCTGATCCGAGAGCAGTGCTACAGTACCTTTCTTTCGATCCTATCAGCATCGACACATGCTCCAATGACGCACTTAGCGACTCTTCTCTCTGCGTGGCATTTTGGGAAACAAATGTTACATCTTCGGCCGTTGTAGTAAAGTTGCATTGTTAAAACACTAATAAACCAAAGTTCCATCACTATCGGGAAACCGAGCACTACTCTGTCTTGAGCTCTCCAAGGTGCTGAAACAGCCAGCCAGCTCTTCTACTCTGTGATGTCCTAACTGACAGAGGCATGGTCTTAGAGATACTTACATAATGTTCCTGGGAGTATTTCTGTGCCCACAAGAGATGACAGAAGTGTCTGTGAAGCAAGGGGCAAGGGCAAACCTCTGAATCTATCCATCAGATAAATAAAAGTGAGGTTAATTGTAGGGAAATGATTATGATATACAGAAGCCTGGTTTAGTGGTGATCTCATCTCCCGGATCAAAAGAGTCTCAGACAGTGTCTGGAATAAGTAAATAAAGGAAATTAATTTAGAGAGATTTTATCCGAGACCATTTTATTTTATCTGGGACAGTCGAGGACATATTAGCTTCTTGACCTTCTATTTCCACTTACCAATGAGGCTGACCATTAAGCTGGGCTCACTGTGCTGCTAAACTTAGCAGGATGTGTCTGCATTGTGGATCTGGTGATAAACCAATGTGCTAGTAAGAGAGCTTAAATTGATAAATAAAGTAGTGGCCAAAATGCATGGGGAAACAAGGCAAGACTACTGTTTCTTATTGGATGCAAGGTCAAGCAGATATGGCTCTTTCAGAATTCTGCACAACACCCCCCCGCTCCAGAAAATTGTCTGACATTGAGATTACAGTCAGTGTCCTTGTGGGGCAGAGGTAAACTGTCTTTGCTCGGCGCATTTTCCTAATTTGTATTCCAAAACACACAGGACACCAGCTTGACTTTCCATCTTCTTTTATGTAAAAAAATATCTCTAACTTAGTTTTTGACAACAGAGGAAGAAGTTATCAGCCAAGAACTCTCAGTCCCCCCTCCTCTTCCTACTCATCCTCCCTGGCTGCCTTAGTCTTCCTTAGCAAATAAAGGGAAACCTTGAGAAAGGAACTGCTCAATTTGTCAACCCCAAAGAACTCTGAGTTCCTCCAAGCAGCATAATCGGTTTAAACTGAGTGAATAAAATAACACCAGAGAGATAGAAAAACCTGAAAGTGTGAAATGGACCTAAATTGATTTTTGCCCTGGTCAAATAGTGCCTTTTAGGCAAAAATTCCAGTATGTGTTGTGAAATGTGATAGATACCTTACATATTCCACTCTTCATCATTTCAAATGTAAAGGGAAGTCTGTCTTTTTTTATTAGATGTCAAGTTCTTCATTGATTTAAGTGGTTGTGGCATGGGGAGAATGTGACGTCTCTCAAAACTGTAAAAAGCTTTTAACAACACACTGTTGTATCACTTACAGGTATCTATGTCAGCAATGTAGCTTCATCTTGTTTGATTCCTTCATAATGGAGAATTAACACCACATTACGAATTATGTCACAAGTACTACTGACTGCTCAAAAAAAGTTCATCCTTCAGATACTGCTGGAGAATAATATGAAATTGTGTTTTTTCCCCCATTAGGTCTCACCTCTGTTCCAGCACCCAATAAGCGTTTTATTGCCTGGAGGTAGTAGTTCATATAAAGAGGGGGGCCTCATATAATAACTCTACTTGAGGGATATTTGACTACTATATACAGTGTTCATATACACATATAACACAAAAGTCAAGCAGAGTGTATTTTTTAAATCAATATCTCCAGTATTCATTGACCCAGAAGTGTCACATTGCACTGTAATAATTTGAAAATGAGGGGTGACGGTTGACAAAGAAATATCACACCTCAGGATTCAAGGGGGTGGGAATGGAGAGAGAGGTGGGTGAAGAAAAGGGGGTCCTGAATTGTCACACCTTTATGAAGAACAGACTGCTGTCTGCCATCGCCATGGATATGCCATGGCCTTTAAATGCTGAGAATGCTGCTGGATCAGAGAATGAACCCTAATCCAGGAGTCAGGTGAAAACAGTGGAAAAATCGATAAGCGAGGGCCAAGCACACCATTATGCAGAGTGGTCCAGGGCTATGGTGTAGAGTGTGGGGAAAAAGTGCATGACTAGCAGATAGAGTGGCTTTTCCTGTAACCACTGCATAAGAGAATGGAGACCTGTGATGGAACAGCTGTCTCTGAAGGACACAGCTGTGTGTGTGTGTGTGTGTGTGTGTGTGTGTGTGTGTGTGTGTGTGTGTGTGTGTGTGTGTGTGTGTGTGTGTGTGTGTGTGTGTGTGTGTGTGTGTGTGTGTGTGTGTGTGTGTGTGTGTGTGTGTGTGTGTGTGTGTGTGTGTGTGTGTGTGTGTGTGTGTGCGCGTGCGCGTGCGCGTGCGTGCCTGTCCGTTAATGCTGGCATTCGTGTGCCAGTACTGAATGTGTGATCGTTAATTCATCATTCCATTACAGTTCAGGAGAGCCTGCTATGCTCGCATTGGCAGCCACGGTGGAGCAATACAGCAGCCGACAAGCAGCTCTATGGGCTGTAACCATAGGCCGTGTGAGCTGCACTGTCAAATAAAGCCCATTGTGAAAAGACACAATTACTTATAGAAATTAAAAAGCCATAATGAATGTAAAAACGGCCTCATAGTGATTCTCAGAGAAAGCCTTCTTTTTCAACATTCCCCCTCCTACTCTCCCTCCTCCTCTCTCCTTCCTCCTCTCTCCCTCCTCCTCTCTCCTTCCTGCTCGTTCTTAGTAAATCTCAGCCAGTCCTTCCAGAGCCTGATTAAATCTGAAAAAGAAGATTGAAGAGCTGAATACCCTCCATTCTGAAGGTAATTAATATGGACTCCCTTCCTACCTCGGCCGACCTTCACTAAAGACCTGAAAGAGACACGTTTGTTGATTACGTACACCGCCCTCATCTACTGCAGATACAGGTCATAAACCAAGGTGAGAAACACAATATTGTAGAATACTGGCGTATTAAACTGAGCCGGATCATCGTGAATTCAGGTAGAGTGTGTGTGTGTGTGTGTGTGTGTGTGTGTGTGTGTGTGTGTGTGTGTGTGTGTGTGTGTGTGTGTGTGTGTGTGTGTGTGTGTGTGTGTGTGTGTGTGTGTGTGTGTGTGTGTGTGTGTGTGTGTGTGTGTGTGTGTGTGTGTAGAGTGTGTGTGTGTGTGTGTGTGTGTGTGTGTGTGTGTGTGTGTGTGTGTGTGTGTGTGTGTGTGTGTGTGTGTGTGTGTGTGTGTGTGTGTGTGTGTGTGTGTGTGTGTGTGTGTGTGTGTGTGTGTGTGTGTGTGTGTGTGTGTGTGCTGTGTGTTTATCTTACTTGCATAGCTTGGGCCAGACAATTTCATTCATCATCCCTGCATTATTTATTATGTCACTGTAACTCCACAAGGTATTTTACACATGGACTACATTAACGATTAAGAAGAATGCTGCGCTCATACATGAACATGAATATTCCTCCACTTTAATAAGCATATTGCAGCTCCTTTTAGGATAATTATCTGAGCACCAATTTCCAAATACCAATGATAAGAGTAAATAATCTGCTCTTAAATCATGCTGACTAAATCATGCTGACATCTATGTTTGCATTATTGTAGCATAGAGAACCGGCATGCACAAGATGAGGCTGTTCGTGGCCAATACATTATTACAGTATGCAAGGTGGCATCTGTGTGGATGAAATATGTAAGGGATTAATCAACGAGGAGCTTTGCGCTTATTTTTCAGAGAACGCATAGAGCCCTGCGTTGATTATCGCTTTTATAACATGGCTATAACTGAACACGTTTGCCACTGGAAATGTGTTTATTTGCCGGTAGGACTGTGTTCAACATCAACTGAAGTAGCTAGCAAGTTTACTAGATAGCTACAGTAGTTACCGTGGTAACCAAACAAACAGACTTGCTTGTTTCGCAAACCAAACCATCAGTCCTAGCTTGCCATTATGAAAATCTAATTATAAACAGGGAGGGTCGAGCCCTGAATGCTGATTGGCTGACAGCCGTGGTAATTCAGACCATATACCATGGGTATGACAAAAACAATTTACTGCTCTAATTACGTAGGTAACCAGTTTATAATAGGAATAAGGCACCTCTGGGAATTGTGATATATGGCCAGTATACCAGCGCTAAGGGCTGCGTTGCGTTGAGCATAAGAAATGGTATATTGGCCATATACCACACCTCCTCGGGCCTTATTGGGAAATAATCTTGATTTTTAATGCTGGTAACCCATTTCATAAAAGCAGCTTCGCCTCGTGGCTATGGCCACATCACAGACATGAGAAAAAGGTCATAACACATGGCCTCTCATGTATTATTGCTTAATTATACAACGGGTGGTTTGGAATTTCCATTGTTAGAGCCTCTCCTGCCCATGCGCCTGTAACTCGTCATCGATGATTTTAAAGCTGCTTTTGATTTGTTTGATCCACAAACATTTTCATTAATGGTGCCAACAAGAAGAGGAGGAGAAAGATATTAAAGAAATGAAACAAGAAGAAGAGCAAGTGGACCAGCAACCTGAGCCTAACATTAGACATGCAGAAATCATTAATGTTAGCGCTGATATAGATGACATAGAAAATGAGATAAATTAAGAAGCTAGCTACATCAAGACAAACCAACTGGGCAGTGAAGTGCTTTATGGAATGGCTTAATATAATAATAATAATATAATAATATATGCCATTTAGCAGACGCTTTTATCCAAAGCGACTTACAGTCATGTGTGCATACATTCTACGTATGGGTGGTCCCGGGAATCGAACCCACTACCCTGGCGTTACAAGCGCCATGCTCTACCAACTGAGCTACAGAAGGACCATGGCTGTCAGAAAAGGGGATAAACATCTATCTAGCAACTGTTTCAAAAGAGAACCTAGGGGGAACAAGCTCTGCCCCGTAGAAATATACAATTCAGTATTATAAATAAATAGCTGTCGATGCTGTGACCATCCAAAAAATGTGTCATTGTGGTTTCTATTCTGATCTGCTGTATCAGTGTCTTTGCTACAATGTTTCAGTGCTGCTTTCAGATCCATGGACTGTGTCACGATTTCGGCCAAAGTCGATGCCTCTCCTTGTTTGGGCGGTGTTCGGCGGTCAACGTTACCGGCCTTCTAGCCATCGCCTAGCCATTTTTAATTTTCCATTTTTTTTGTCTCGTTTATCCACACACCTGGTTCTCATTGTCCCTCATTATGTGTTGTGTATTTAACCCTCTGATTCCCCCATGTCTTTGTGTGGTATTGTTTATCTGTTTTGACATATGCGCACGTTAGTCTGGTTGAGCTGGGTTATGTATACCCGTTTTGTATTTCGTATTCATTGTGCCGTGTGCTTTTGGTTCGCCTGAATAAAAGGCTCCTTGTGCTATCAAATACCTGCTCTCCTGCACCTGACTTCCTTGCAGCCACTTACGCATACCTGACAGACTGTGTCCCTGAAAACCAAGGTTCAGGAACTATCAGCCAGCGCTTGGGTAGTTTCGCTTTAAATGGCAGATAAATCGAAAATAATAACCGCCAGAGAACGCCTAAAATGCCACTTGACAACCAGTGTTAGTGAATATAGCATCAAGTTCTGTTGAAAAATATATGGTTTGGAAAATAATCTCGATTTTTAATGCTGGTAATCCATTGGATAAAAGCAATAATACACTTGAGTCCATGTGTTATTACATTTTTATCATGGCTGTGGTGGTCTATGCCACATCACAGCCATGATAAAAATGCCATAACACATGGCCTCTCAGGTATAATTGCTTAAATATTCTGTCAAGATCTTCACTTATCGGAAATGAACAATTCTCTCTAAATATAGGAGACTATAGAGACTAGAATGCAAAGCTAATGTTCCGGGTATTTTTTATAATATGACCCATGGTCTCAGACTTTTAAAGTTCCAATATCAAATCCTTCTATAGCTCAGTTGGTAGAGCATGGCGCTTGTAACGCCAGGGTAGTGGGTTCGATCCCTGGGACCACCCATACGTAGAATGTATGCACACATGACTGTAAGTCGCTTTGGATAAAAGCGTCTGCTAAATGGCATATATTATTATTATATTATAAATAATTTCTCGTTAACAATTAAGTTGTTTACTGTGATTGTTTTCAAATAAAAGTGTCAAAAATAGACAAGAAAAGCTTCTTAGTAAAATAGCAATTTCTCAAGTAAAAATGTAGCTAGGACTGGGAGTGGTCTGTGTAGGGAGGGGGAAACTGAAAACTAACTGTTATTGGCAGAGAGGTTTGGAACTCTTACTACTGATGTCACCAGGCAGGCCAAAATTCACTCCCAACAAAACAAGCTGAAATTTAAGGTGGTCTTTTCAAACAGCTCTAACACTAAAATGCATTATCATAATTTTCATAATTTCACAGTATTATTCCAATCTCATAGTATGGAATAAAACACAGGGAAATCACATTTTTGACTGCACTGGGCCTTTAAGGTCACCATTTGTAGACATAATGCCAAATTGAAAAAGGAAAAGAAATGGTTTTAAAACGTCAGAGGCTTATAGAAATACTACAATGTATTGTCAAACTTTTCTTAATCAAAGGACTATTCTGTATGTGTGCAGGTATATTCAAAAGGTGTCTGGCTTATGAGGTCAATATAAAAGAAAAGGAGTTTGTACTTATAAAAGACCTCTATTCCTGGAAATCCAATGTGATGACAATTCACCAGAAGTAATTTCAGAACGTTAGTGTGACAATTCTATTTAATTTCCCCTCTTCTTAACAAAACATTCACATATAGCCTTACATCTCAATGTTCTCATGACTTTTTCCACTTAGACTGTCGTATTTGATGGTCACAAATGACAGGTTATGTCGTGTCAGCAGTTAAACCTCAACAGAGCCTCGTTTAATGGCCTTCCTCCACTAAATAATGCAAAAGCTAAAATCCCACGGTGAACGGGATTAGAATTCCGATGTATCTGCGAGTCAGAGGACGTGTCTTTCTGCCCTATTTACATATGATGTGTGGCTGGCCTAATTCTCAGGGTGAGAGCCACGGTATGCGCAACAACGAGATAAAGTCATTCCCACCAGCCATCTCCGCTCTGCGCTGCGCCACCTGTCAATAACGGATTTGCGCCGGTGATGAAGGTGCAGGATGCCTGAACGATTATGACACTCAAACAAAAAAGTTACATATTTTACATGACATATTTTACAAAATGTTACATAAGGCAGTTGTGCGACGTTTGTGCATTTGTATGTTCAGATACAAGGAAGAAGCTCTCTGTCTATCTGTCTGTGGCCGAGCACTAGCCTGCCTGATCATTGAGCCGTGAGCACAAGCCGCAAGACCCAGATGTGCGGAGTAGAAAAGGGCAAGCCAACTGCAGCTTCTAGTAAAGCATATGATTTGTTTTGTTTTTTCCCATCATGTTCCAGGACAAAGGTTTCATTTACCCCTAAATTGCTTTAGAAGGATATTGAAGAGGAAAAAATACTTTTAAAGAACATAGAGGAAAAATTAAAAATATATATAATTGTCTTTATATACAGCGCATTTGGAAAGTATTCAGACCCCACATTTTGTTACATTATAGCCTTATTCTGAAATGTATTCAATTGTTTTTTTTCCTCATCAATCTGATCACAAAGCTAAAATGACAAAGATAAACAGGTTTTTAGAAAATCTAGCAAAATGTATTTAAAAAAAATTATAAACTGAAAAACAACATTTACATAAGTATTGAAAGATTAGTGGAATCTGTGTGGGTTGCTGGACAGGTAGGATGACTGACAGTGAAGGTGAACAGGTGGTCACGTGTCAGGTGACAGAGGAATGTATGAGACTGAGGCAGGAATTCCTTTAACCATAAAGTGGTATATTTACTGAGTAGTCTGTGGTGGATTCATGGACGCACAGAACTTCTGGATCAGATGGAGTTAGGGAAGAGAAAGCAGCGAGATCAGGCGATGGCAATTTCCTCCTTTTATGGAGTTGAGATCTGTAGGACATTTCCACCTGACCTAATTAAAGCGCCCCTGGCCCAGCTGAGTAAATGGCAATGAATTAAAGGAGTATTCCACCAACTCCATGGGCCTTTTCTACAGCCACCCCGGAAATTTGTTAATTTCCACATTCCTCAAAAAAGGCTCATTGCTCCCCGTCCTCTGTCATCTCAGGGAGAGGAATCAGTCGGGCAACTGGCCGGATATATGTCCGGTTCTTCACCTGGATTTCCACTGATCTAACACGACCATCGGTCCCAGGCATGGTCTTAGTTATACGGCCCACCGGCCAGGAGGCTCGAGGCAGCTGAGGGTCCACCATCATTACTACTTGGCCAGTTTCCAGGCTGGCCATTTCTCTCCGCCATTTCCCTCTGTGCTGTAGACTTGGTAGGTAATCCCAAATGAATCGGGCCCAAAAATGGTCAGCTAAGATTTGGTTGTGTCGCCACCGGCGTCTGCCTACGAGGTTGGTATCAGCATACATGGCTTGAGGAAGTGACGCATCTCGGCGTCCCATCAAGAGCATATTCGGTGTAACCGGATCGGGGTCAGCGATGTCTGCAGAGAGATATCCCAAGGGTTTGGAGTTCAGAATCCCTTCCACCTCTATCAGGACAGTCCTCAAGACAGTTTCAGTGACAGTTTGGTCCCCTAGTACGACTCGTAAGGCCGTCTTTACAGATTTGATCTCTCGCTCCCATGTTCCTCCAAAATGAGGAGCGCCTGGAGGGTTAAATTTGAATGAGATTTGTTGGTCCCATCAGCTGATCCTGGAGGCTGGGTTCCATGGCTTGGAAGGCTTCCTCCAACCTGGCTTCTCCTGCTTTGAAGTTCGTACCTCTGTCAGCCAGGATCTCGTAGGGTTTCCCCCGTCGGGAGATAAACCACCGTAGGGCCATGAGGAAGGCTTCCGTATCCAAACTCTCCAGTAGGTCCAGGTGGACACATCTGGTTGTCAAACACTTGAATAGAATGCCCCAGCGCTTTTCCACACGACGACCTAACTTGATCATCAAGGGGCCAAAGCAATCTACTCCTGTTGACCAGAAGGGTGGTTTAAGGAGGCGCAAGCGAGCAGGGGGTAAATCTGCCATTTTGGGCACCGTAGCTCCGGCCCGCCATCTCTGACATTCTACGCAGACATATTGGTGCTTACGAATGGCTCCTCGTCCTCCAATTATCCAGTACTTCCGCCTCATCTCCCCATAGACCCTCTCTGGACCTGGGTGGAGAAGCCGCTCATCATAACTCTTGATGAGGAGCCTGGTAAGAGGGTGTCTGGAGTCAAGGATAATTGGGTGGATAGCATCTGGGTCCAAAACCTCTGCTTGGTGCAGCCTCCCTCCGACTCTGATCACTCCAAGGATTGGATCATATTCTGGGGCAAGAGAGAGAAGACGGCTGCTCTTAGCCACTTCCCTACCGGCTTTCAGAGCTTTTAACTCCTCAGGGAAGCTAACTGCTTGTGCTTGCTTGAGGAGTAGTGTCTCTGCCGCGAGGGAGGTAGGTATAGAAGCCACCCCATCTGAGGTCTGGTTTGTGGCTGTGATCAGATCCGGCAGTGTTTGGGATTGTGTTAGGTCAGGGAGAGCCGTTGTTGGTTCCGTAGAAATGCTGTAGCATTGGGCGGACTTCCTTAACTCATGAGCTTCAGTTGGTCGCGGAGGGGCCGCACGCCTGGGGGCTGTTGGCCACTCGTTCTCTGGTTGGGACAAGAATGGTGGTCCCAAGCTCCAGCGATGGGGTTTAGCCAATTCCTTAAGGGTTTTACCTCTAGTAATGTCATCAGCAGGATTGTTTATGCTATCAACATACCTCCAGTCCTGGACTTCTGTTAGGTATTGGATTTCAGCGATGCGAGTTCCGACGAACACCTTATGCCTGCAGGACTCCGACTTGAGCCAGGTCAATACAGTGGTCGAATCACTCCAGTAGATGACCCGTTGGATTGACAAGGTGAGCTCGGCTCGCAAGGTAGAGGCCAACTGGGCTCCGGAAAGGGCAGCACTGAGTTCCAGCCTAGGCATTGACAACTGCTTCTTGGGTGCGACCCTGGACCTGGCCATGACAAAGGAGACATGGGTGTGGCCTGCGTCCATAAGGTTATGAATCTCTCGGTTATGAACTTCTGCAAGCTCAGGATTCTTCACCAGGCGTCGCTCTGTTCCACGCAGTAGTGGGAGTACAGCCCGTGTCGTGGGTGCCAGAGGAGGATGGTTGGGCACCCGTAGCAGTGGGGTTGCATACCTGCGAACGCCATCCATTTCAGTGGTGGTGGTCCTCTTCTCCAGGAGGTCTAATGCATAGGAGTCATGTTTCGAGCGAGTGACCTCCTGTAGCTTCTGGTTGGAGAAGGTGTCCATCTTCCATAGCATCTCAACATTCCCAAGGAGGTCAGTGGCTGCATCTGGATTGCTTCTGGTGAAGAGGACTTGCTGTGACTGTACAGCTTGGGTGGAGAGAAGTAGATGGGATGGACCTTGCACAGCCCAACCCAAGGATGTATGGACAGCAATGGGTCCTCCTTCTGGTCCAGCTCGTATAGGCTCAGTCGGGGTGACGAGATGTGGGTGGTCTGACCCAATCAGGATAAGTGGCGCTACTCTGGCCAGGTTAGGAAGAGGCAATCCTCGTAGATGAGGATATTGTTTCTGTAGAACACTTACCGGGCAGGAGTGCTCTGGGAGATTCAAGCCATCTGCCGTGAAGGCATTGGTGATGTTATAGGCCACGCCCCTGTTTCCTGAAGGTGAAATGCTGAAGGTTACAGCAGAGCCTTTCATTTGGATAACATCATGTCGCACCGTTCTGAGATTAAGGGTCTCGGGGGTCCCTTCCAGGTTAAGCTAACGGGTGGCCGCTGTGAGAATGATTGTTCTTTCTGACCCATCATCTAGAACGGCGAATGTATCAATGCTTCTCCCTTCACTTTGCAGAGTGACCTTGACCACCTTCAACATGACCCTTGGAGACCGGTTCTGCTGGTCGAGATACAGCTCCTTTGCAGCTCCTACCATGAGCATACTCTGCTCCTTCTTTGCTTGGGGAAATAGATCATGCAACACGGTGAGATGGATTTCTTTACAGCGGTTGCAGGGTTTCCTCAATGTGCAGGTCTCCACCTTATGGCTACGGGCACACTTGTAGCATCGCTCGCCTGAAGTGATCCAGGCCTTCAATTGAGTTTGAGTGAGCTTTTTTACTCTGGGGCATGAGCCAAGGAAGTGCCCCTTACTATTGCAATATGGGCAGTAAGGCTGGAATTTGATGTTCTTGCTCTTGAGAGGGGTCTTCTTCCCGGGTTCCTCCCCGGCCTCACTATTTAAGTACATGGTAGTGGGATTTGGTATTTTCTGTCCCTGCTGGCGTTCAAACTCCTTCCTTCCCCCTGTGGCTATGGCGGAGATTGTGGCCTGGTGAGCGATGCTCTTCGCCTTTGCCTTCACCTCCAACCATGTGGCCAGGTCTCTGAGAGCATAGGTGCTTCTCGAGCCCTCTTTCAGGATGCCCTTATTCAAACAATGTTCAATGAAACTGTCTCTGAGGTACACTGGAAGTTTGCTAAGAAGCCTGTCCACGTGGGAGCCACATTTAAGCTCGTTCCGTCTTCTCCTTCAACGGATTGGAGCATCGAGGTCAGGGATTGGACAGCCAGGGAGAATTCTTGGAAGGCAGCATGGTCTCCCATTTTAATTGGAGACGTGTTCAGGATGTTGTTTAGTTCATTCTGGACTAGCTGACGTGGCTCACCATATCTCGCCTTCAGGGCCTGGAGAGCTGTCGTGTATGGTGTTGCGGAGTGCATAAAGGATTGGGCCAGCCTGTATGCACTTGGAAACCGCAAATGATCCATTAGTACTTGGTATTTGTAGCGTTCTGACAGATGACTGTGAATACCCAGTAGACTCTTCAATGCCATTTCCAAAAGGACAAATTCACTCTCCTTTCCGTTTTCAAAGTATGGCAGTTTGGGTCTGGGAATTCCATAGGCTGAGGCTACTAGAAGTTTCATAATGTTGGCTCCCTCTTCTGGTTGCGTGAAGGATAAACCCGGGACTTCTGATGAGCCCACTGTGGCCTCATTGGGCCTGTCCCCTACTGTCCCAGACCCTCCATTTTTGGCAACTGGAATTGGGAGAGAGCCCTCCGACCTGTTGTTTGAGGACTGGCCTGGCCCTGGACGAAAGGAACAATTTTCCTTGGTTGGTAATTGGCGGAAAGGCGAAGGAGTGATGCCTTGTCCAGATGGAGGAATGCTAACTTGTGTCACTGGCATAGAGGGCGTTGGCGGAGCGGCCCGTCTTCCGTGCTCCGTGTTGGCTGTTGACCCCGGAGCCTCCGAGGACTGTGTGCCATGCTGTACCAGAGGGGCAGATTGGAAAAGAAAGGCAGACAGTTCAGGTCCATGTGGAAGGGTGGTCAGGTCAACTCCCTGTTCGTTCTTCTCCAGGAAGGATGAGACCATCCATGCCTCCTCTAATTCCCTTCTGGCTTGACGGTGCCGTCGCTGCTGTGCCAGGTCCTTGGCAATGAATTCCCTTTCCTGTAGAGCTCTACGGGCCTGCACATCCAATTGGTGACATCGTTCGTCAGCCTGTCGTTCCTCCTCAATCTGACGCTCAATTTCCTCCAAAGCTAATAGTTTCATCCTCTCTTGTAGGACAGCGGTCTGTGAATTGCTGAGGGCTAGTGAATGGCGGCTGCCATGGCCACTTCCAAAGGGGTATCCACTGGTCGAACTCCCACTCCGTCTAGAGTGCTTCGACGATTTCCCATTAGTTAAGGGGTGAGCGGAGCCTGCCTCTGGAAGCTGGTCGACCTGTGCAGTGGGAGTTACCTCCTCCATAGGTTCTTCACGTAGACCACTTTCCTGCTCCAAAGCAGTTTCCGGTCCTTGGCTCAGAGAGGATGGTTGATGGCTGAAACATATAGTTGATCCATCAACTCTTTGAGCTCTGGTGGGCTTGCCCTTTGATGTCGGAACCTTGACCACATAGTCCTTAAGATAACCAGGTGCTTGCCTGGTTCTTCTGGTGCTGCTGGTAGTTGAGGATGAAGCCTTTGTTGCTTTAGGCTTAGCTCCTGGATATTTCCTTTGTTCCAAGACCTTTCCCTCAGCTGCTCTCTCCTCCTCTCTTCTTCCTTCCAGTGGAGACAATTCTTCCCTCTCCGCCTCCATTTCCTTTTCACCTGTCTTTGGTTCAGTCATCATCCGGCTCAAAGGACCATTGAAAGATTAGTGGAATCTGTGTGGGTTGCTGGACAGGTAGGATGACTGACAGTGAAGGTGAACAGGTGGTCACGTGTCAGGTGACAGAGGAATGTATGAGACTGAGGCAGGAATTCCTTTAACCATAAAGTGGTATATTTACTGAGTAGTCTGTGGTGGATTCATGGACGCACAGAACTTCTGGATCAGATGGAGTTAGGGAAGAGAAAGCAGCGAGATCAGGCGATGGCAATTTCCTCCTTTTATGGAGTTGAGATCTGTAGAACATTTCCACCTGACCTAATTAAAGCGTCCCTGGCCCAGCTGAGTAAATGGCAATGAATTAAAGGATTATTCCACCAACTCCATGGTCCTTTTCTACATATTCAGACCCTTTATTCGGTACTTTGTTGAAGCACCATTGGCAGTGATTACAGCATTGATTCTTCTTGGGTATGAGCTACAAGCTTGGCAAACCTGTATTTGGGGAGTTTCTCCCATTGTTCTCTGCATATCCTCTCAAGCTCTGTCAGGTTGGATGGGAAGTGTAGCTGCACAGCTATTTTCAGCTCTCCAGAGATATTGGATCTGGTTCAAGTCTGGGCTCCGGCTGTGTCACTCAAGGACATTCAGAGAGTGGACCCGAAGCCACTCCTGCATTGTCTTGACTGTGTGCTCTGGAGCAGGTTTTCATCAAGACCTCTCTGTACTTCGCTCAATTCATCTTTCCCTCGATCCTGACTAGTTTCTCAGTCCCTGCCACTGAAAAACATCCCCACAGAATGATGCTGCTACCACCATGCTTCACCGTAGGGATGGTGCCAGATATCCTCCAGATGTGACACTTGGCATTCAGGCCAAAGAGTTCAATCTTGGTTTCATCAGACCAGAGAATCTTGGTGCCTTTTGGCAAACTCCAAGTGGGCTGTCACATGCCTTTTACTGAGGAGTGGCTTCTGTCTGGCCAGTCTACCATAAAAGCCTAATTGGTGGAGTGCTGCAGAGATGGTTGTCCTTCTGGAAGGTTCTTCCATCTCCTCAGAGGAACTCTGGAGCTCTGCCAGAGTGACAAGAGTGTGTAAAGCTGTCATCAAGGCAAAGGGTGGCTACTTTAAAGAAATATATTTAGATTTGTTTAACACTTTTTGGGTTACTACATGATTCCATATGTGTTATTTCATCATTTTTATGTCTTCACTATTATTCTACAATGTAGAAAATAGTAAAAATAAAGAAAAACTCTGGAATGAGTAGGTGTGTCCAAATATTTGACTGGTACTGTATATATATGTAGAATCAAATAAAAAGGATGCCATGATAGATACAGGAACGTGGTGTTAAGATTACACAATGACCAACAAACAACAGCCCTACTATGATGGACCAGTGCGAGTCATTCGGAGTGTGCAGCCTATCAAAATAAGAAGGAAATAGTTGCTAATGTGCAAAAAATATCTACAGACCCTCTTATAGTACATTTCTTAGAATTGAGAAAAAGCATAACATTCCGTATCCAAGACGTGGCAAATGGAAATAACAAATTTTTGCCTGAAAAATGATTTATGTTTTGGTAAAAGCAGCATGCATGAATGGAATAGAATGCAGCAAAGTGCCACGACACCCTTTCAAAGGTGATGGTAGTCGTGTTGATATGCTCAATACATTCACTACTATGGTTACCCACGCACTACCACATCTGACTCAAATGGCTGATCAACATGGACTTCTTGTACAGCAGAGGCTTTGTAAACGCGAAGAAGTCCTTGAGAGGCTCTAAACCACATACAGAAATAATTGCAGTCTGAAGTGCTGTTGATCTACAGTAGGCTACAAGGTTGTTCATCTTAAGTTTCAAGTTTTAATGTCACATGCACAAGTACAGTGAAATGACTTTCTTGCAAGCTCTAATCCCAATAATGCAGTGATAAATAACAATGTAATAGCAAAAATAACAATGTAGAACAAAAATACATGAGATATAAAAATAAGAAGAACATGCTAAAGTAAGTAAGCATACTATATAGAGGGTCAGTGTAACGGCCGCTGTCGGGAGAAGGAAAAGACCAAGTTGCAGCGTCGTATTCATAGTACCTTTTAATCAATATGAATACTTGAACAACAAACCGACTAACAGTTCTGCAAGGTGCAATACACAAAACAGAAAACATCTACCCACTAACCTTAGTGGGAAACAGGCTGCCTAAGTATGGTTCTCAATCAGAGACAACGATTGACAGCTGCCTCTGATTGGGAACCATACCAGCCAAACACATAGAACTATAACACATAGAACAAAAACATAGAATGCCCACCCCAACTCACGCCCTGACCAAACTAAAATAGAGACATAAAAAAGGAACTAAGGTCGGGACGTGACAGTACACCCCCCCCCCCCCAAAGGTGCGGACCCCAGCCGCAAAACCTAAACCCATAGGGGAGGGTCTGGGTGGGCATCTTTCCGCGGTGGCGGCTCCGGAGCGGGGCGTGGACCCCACTCCACCTTAGTCTCGGTCCACTTAGGTGGCGCCTTTGGAGAGGCGACAATCTCCGCCGACCCCGGACTGGGGACCCTTACAGCAGGCCCTGAATAGACGGGAGACTCAGGCAGCGCCGGACAGGCGGGAGACTCTGGCAGATCCTGACTGATGGGCGGCTCTGGAATCTCCCGACTGACGGGCGGCTCTGGCAGCTCCCGACTGAAGGGCGGCTCTGGCAGCTCCCGACTGACGGGCGGCACTGGCAGCTCCGGACAGGAGGGAGAACCTGGAGGGAGGAGACGGAGAGACAGCCTGGTCCTCGGAGGAGGCACAGGATAGACCGGGCCGTGGAGGCGCACTGGAGGTCTCGAACTAAGGGCCTGCACAACCCGTCCTGGCTGGATGGTGATTTTAGCCCGGCACGTGTGTGGCGCAGGCACAGGACACACTGGGCTGTGCAGACACACGGGAGACACAGTGCGCAGAGCCGACGTAGGATATCGTGGCCCTAGGAGACGCGCTGGCTGTCTGGAGAGTAGTGCTGGCACCATCCGCCCTGGCTGGATCCTCACCCTATCCCGGCATATGCAGGGAGCTGGGATGTAGCGCACCGGGCTAAGAACACATACTGGAGACACCGTGCGCACCACTGCAGAACACGGTGCCTGACCAGTACGACGCCCGCCACAGTAAGCACGGGGAGTTGGCTCAGGTGTCCAACCTGACTCTGCCACACTCCCTGTGTGCCATCCCCCAAAAAAAATTTGGGGGCTGCCTCTCGGGCTTTCTTGCCAGCCGTGTTTGTGTCGGCAACTCCATTCTCCGGTATCCCTCCTCGCACTGTTCTAGAGAATCCCAGACGGGCTCCGGCACTCTTCCTGGGTCAACCGACCACCTCTCTATCTCCTCCCAGGTTGTCTCATACTCCAGATAGAGCTGCTCACCTGTCCAGGAGTCCCTTTCACCACGCTGCTTGGTCCTTTGGTGGTGGGTAGTTCTGTAACGGTTTTCCTCCTCTTCTGAGGAGGAGTAGGAAGGATCAGACCAATATGCAGCATGGTAAGTGTTCGTCATTTTAATCAATAGCACTGAACACTAAAAATACAAAGTAACAAAAAGAACAACCAAAACAGTTCCGTCTAGTAAACTACATACAAAGACAGAAAACAACTACCCACAAACCATATTGGGAAAACAGGCTGCCTAAGTATGGTTCTCAATCAGAGACAACGATTGACAGCTGCCTCTGATTGGGAACCATACCAGGCCAAACACATAGAACTATAACACATAGAACAAAAACATAGAATGCCCACCCCAACTCACGCCCTGACCAAACTAAAATAGAGACATAAAAAAGGAACTAAGATCAGGACGTGACAGTCAGTTCCAGTACCATATATACAATGTGCAGAGATACTGGATCATTAGAGGTACAGTGGCTTGCGAAAGTATTCACCCACTTGGCATTTTTCATATTTTGTTGCCTTATAACCTGGAATTAAAATAGATTTGTGGGGGTTTGTAAAATTTCATTTACACAACATGCCTATCACTTTGAATATGCAAAATATTTTTTAATTGTGAAACAAACAAGAAATATGACACACAAAAAAAAGAAAACTTGAGCGTGCATAACTATTCACCTGCCCCCAAAAACAATACTTTGTAGAGCCACCTTTTGCAGCAATTACAGTTGCAAGTCTCTTAGGGTAGGTTACTATGAGCTTGGCACGTCTAGCCACTGGGATTTTTGCCAATTCTTCAAGGCAAAACTGCTCTAGCTCCTTTAAATAGGATGGGTTCCTCTGGTATACAGCAATCTTTAAGTCATACCACAGATACTCATTGAAATGTTTCCCCTTAAACCACTCAAGTGTTGCTTTATCTGTATGCTTAGGGTCATTGTCCTGTTGGAAGGCGAACCTCCATCCCAGTCTCAAATCTCTTGAAGACTGAAACAGGTTTCACTCAAGAAGTTCCTTGTATTTAGCTCCATCCATAATTCCTTCAATTCTGACCAAGTTTCCCTGTCCCTGCCGATGAAAAACATACCCACAGCATGATGCAGCCATCACCATGCTTCACTGTGGGGATGCTGTTCTCGGGGTGATGTGAGGTGTTGGGTTTGCGCCAGACATAACATTTTCCTTGATGACCAAAAAGCAACAGTTTAGTCTCATCTAACCAGAGTACCTTCATCCATTTGTTTGGGGAGGTTCCCACATGCCTTTTAGCGAACACCAAATGTGTTTGCTTATTTTTTTCTTTAAGCAATGGATTTTTTCTGGCCACTCTTACGTAAAGCCCAGCTCTGTGGAGTGTGCGGCTTAAAGAGGTCCTATGGACAGATACTCCAATCTATGCAGCTCCTTCAGGGTTATCTTTGGTCTCTTTGTTGCCTCTCTGATTAATGCCCTCCTTGACTGGTCTGTTAGTTTTGGTGGGCGGCCCTCTCTTGGCAGGTTTGTTGTGGTGCCATATTCTTTCCATTTTTTAATAAGGGATTTAATGGTGCTCTGTGGGATGTTCAAAGTTTCGGATCTTTTTTATAACCCAACCCTGATCTGTGCTTCTCCCAACTTTGTCTCTGACCTGTTTGGAGAGCTCCTTGGTCTTCATGGTGCCGCTTGCTTGGTGGTGCCCCTTGCTTAGTGGTGTTGCAGACTCTGGGCTCTTTCAGAACAGGTGTATATATACTAAGATCATGTGACAGATCATGTGACACTTGCACACAGGTGGACTTTATTTAACTAATTACGTGACTTCTGAAGGTAATTGGTTACACCAGATCATATTTAGGGCCTTCATAGCAAAGGGGTTGAATACATAGACACAAACACATTTTCCGTTTTGTATTTTTTAGAATTTTTTTAATACGTTTTTTTTTTTCATTTCACTTCACCAATTTGGACTATTTTTGTGTATGTCCATTACATGAAATCCAAATAAGAATCCATTAAAATTCTAGGTTGTAATGCAAAAAAGTCGGAAAAATGCCAAGGGGGTGAATACTTTTGCAATGCATTGTAGATATGTATAGAGATAAGTTGACTACGCATCAGGATATATGATAAACAGAGTTGCAGCAGCGTATATGGCTATCAATCATCTAAACTGTATGTTGGTGTGTGGTTAAACAATTCAAAAACATCGGAAATCGGATCATTTGTAAAAGCTCATTCAAGTTCATTCCTCCACACCTCTCTCTGATATGTTATTATGGGGATGAAACGCTTACAGGAAACATTGTTTTATTTGTGAAATCCAGTCCTTTTCATCCGACAAACAACATGAATGTTTGTATGGGAAAACCTTGCACAATGGAGCTAAAGAGATATCTGTCAATTTTCTCTTTGTGTCTTCTCCAGCCATGCTTAGATGGCATTATGCACATGTTGGAAAAAAAAATCCCCCAAACCTTAGAGGGATCTTGTTCTGTATTCAAAAGCCTTTTCATTCTTCAGTCTTTAACTAAATCACTGACAATAACAACGACAAATCCCAAACCTGATTCATGATCATTACCCCTCTCTCCAGTGACAGTGTAATGGTGTAAATCAAGCTTGTAAAAATGTCCCAATGTGTAGTGTGAGTTACATTTTTTTTGTGTGTGTGTCTGCATGTGTGTGTGTGTCTGCATGTGTGCGTGTGTGTGTGTGTGTGTGTGTGTGTGTGTGTGTGTGTGTGTGTGTGTGTGTGTGTGTGTGTGTGTGTGTGTGTGTGTGTGTGTGTGTGTGTGTGTGTGTGTGTGTGTGTGTGTGTGTGTGTGTGTGTGTGTGTGTGTGTGTGTGTGTGTGTGTGTGTGTGAATCAGCCGTTAATAACATAAAGCATGGAAGAGCTGGCAGGGACATTCCTTCCTACAGTATCATAGACAAATGGTTCAAAATGGATCGAACTTCACATTCTGCTGTTATTTTTCTCTTCTTGGCCGTCATTGTCTGTATTGCACTAATAGTCAGTAAAGGGGCTCCCAGTTCCATTAGGAGAGCCGGTAGAAACTGGTAGGACCGTTCAAACTGCTCGTACTATGCATAAATGTTTCAGGTCCTGGTTTATAACACATCGCCAACGAGCAGTGCTGTCAATTACTGTCAGAGTGGGAATAAATAAGCAACGGGATCAGTGCCATTTACACCTTTTAAGCCAATACATTGAGGTGGGAAGACATTCATTCACCAGCAATAGTAGCAGGTCTGCTTTAAAGGAGGCTCCCTTTTCAAAGCCCCTCCCGCGGCTGTCTGTCTCAGCTCCTATTCCGTTCACTGGGTGGGAGCGTTCATCCCGTAAGAGGGCCAAACTCAACCCATTTTTATCAGGGGGCTGCCTGGACTCACCAACAGCTCCAGTGGTTATGTAGGCTGCCTGGTAACTCATCCACCACAGTTCCCTGGGCCCTCCTCTCCCTGCATGTCCATTCATGCCTCTCGACTGTTTGTTTCAGATTGGGACTCAGCTGGACGCAGATTATTTTTACCTGCAGTGGGAGAATTAAGGAGACCATCCTGACCCTTCCTAGGACCCCTCCGTGTGGTGTCAGTTTCCATTACGTCAGAGCACCTACTGTTCAAACAGACATGGATGCATCCATCACCCCGCCTATGGTACACGTCCAATCGCCCAGTTTCCTATCAGTGGGAGAAGCATCACTCCACCTCACCCCACAAAGTTGTCATTTTCTGCCGCTTTTCCACTCCTAGAAAGAGAATGTGCTAGTCAGACTATCATGTCTAACCTCTTTTTCTACAAACACACATACTCATGCTCTGTCCGCCTCACTCTATACAAACACATCCAAATACATACAGTACAGTCACATTCATTGGCCCTAGACTAAGGAGTATTAATCCACAATATGAAGCCTGAAAAAAATACTGTTTACTGGCATACTTCTTCTCCACCTCCTCAGAGTTTATAGAGCCAACACAACAGAAAGGTATTAGGATTTATTCATTTCTCTGTATGGAGTCCTGCTCCCTCAGCCCCCCTATTATCTTTTGAGTGCATTCTGAGGTGCACCTCCTGTGCATCGCCCTATGCCCGCTCTGGCATCCCTCTTCCCCTGGCTTCATCTCAATGCCCCTCTCTGACAACAAATAATGAAGTGGGATTAAAGTGGGATTCGGGGAGCCGTGGAGGTCCCTCCAGCGAAATATGGATTTCAACAGTTCGGGCCTCATTTCAGATGTCAGGGTGAGACTTCTCACTGGGTAATCTAATACACTTCGCCTCTGTATGGAAACCAATTTCTTTGTCCTTGACAACGACTTTTCTTCAGTTTTTTTGTCGCCCTCTTTGGGATAAAACCTGTTTTTGAATATTAATGGTGCACCTATTCCTTGTTCAATGGTGCTTTGACCATTCCCTCTCATGGTTTAGCAGAGGGGAACATTGGTCCACTGTACTGACCGTGTTCGGAAGATTGAATTCTAATAGGGCCATTATGTTAATGATTGAACAACAACATTGTCTTACACATGCAACCCCATGGCAAATCTTCGTATCCTATGCAATTACTGTATTTCAAGTAGAGACAGAATGCAGCTACATCTGCCTGGAGGACATTTGAGATTGGACAATATCAACTCTGACTTTTACAGACAGAGGTGGCACCACAGATTCAGATGTGGTGTGCCAAAATGTGTATGTGTCTTTTCTGGGGCCTTGAGTTTTTTCTGATCTCATGACCTGATCAGGTAAAACTCTTGGTCCTATTCGTAGGCAATATCAAAATATTATTATTATAGATAGCTTCCCTTTTCATCTGTGCTATAACTTTAGGGCTGGGGTTTTTCTAGTCAGGTCATGTGAATTCGAAACACTCCTGGCCTTATGTTGATCAAACCCCTTCAAACTACCACAAACCTTCTTATTATTCACTCTCAATCTGATATTAAGAGCCAGAGACAACAACTTCAATGGACAACATACTCTGTAGTTTAGTGAACTACTATAGCAGGGCTGAGCATACCGCAAAGAATGGTTACAATGTCTTTCAAGAATAATTTCACTCTATACACACTCAGTGTTAAGCAGTGGACTTGTCATGTCATAAAATCTATTATTTGATCATCTGATTAGTGCTCTTCTGCAATTATTCATCCTGTAAGGAAGGGTTACCTTTAACACTATACACAGTCAAATATGTAACAAGACAGGGTTAAATCTAACACCATACACAGTAGACTTTGTAACAATGTTTTTATTTGTAAGTCATAAAACCGCTAACCGTTATCCTGGTCTCCATCTGGCCCACCAGAGCTTGGTTCCTTGGCACTCACCGTAGGAACAGATTGCCTTTCAGATCTATATATTCAATCATTAAATCAACTACTTTCAACATTTTCATTGAAAGGAACATCCCCCTTTCCATGAAGTAGATGTTATTGAATGTCACTCATTCTATTGCACTATATTCTAACCAAACCTGCATTACCAGCTCGTATCAGTAGGTGTCACTATGCACTAGATAGTCGAAAAAGACTGAAGCAATGATGGCTGCCTGTCTCTGTATTTGTGAGAAAAAAAGCTTTCTGCATTAGCCATCCATCTGCTATGGTTGGACAATGTTCATATTGTCTGTGTAGACTGCACTGTGGTGGCATGTGTAGCTTTTTTTTACTTTTAAGACAGTGTAATATGTACCACAAACATTTGTGACTAATCAGCAGCAGTGGAAATGAAATGATATGCCAACATTACTGGACTAACAAACTGGCTTACTAACCTAACCAAACATCAGTATTCCTTGGCACTGGGAAGCAGCAACAGATAATGTCATCTTCTTTATGCTGTGCCAAACACATTTATTCTGTGAGTCTAAATGATTAACGTTAGCTGCTGGCTGCATGGTTGCATCAACCTAGCTAGCTAAAGCTATCTAGCTAGGCTATTAAAATTAACATTAGTAGTTTTGATAGATAGCTATAGATTTGATCATTATAGTTAGTTGTAGTGGATAACTGCTTTTATTAACATATACCTTCCATGAAAATGTGTGCTCGCTCTCTCACGAGGCAGGCAACCAGACAGGCAGGAGAGGAGCGTGAGCGAAGAAAGAAAGAAACCAAGTGCAAAGTGAAGAGTCAAACAACGAGATTCTGGTGCAACCAAACATAATTGTTGAGAGGCGTGGTTGATGAGGCTCTGTAGACTGTAACTAGGAGACCACTGTAACTGACAAGTAATTCCATCTATCGCAGCAAGCGTGGGCGGTTACCACGTCAAATCCCAGGGACAGGGTTGTATTCACTAGACAAAATGGGGGAAAAAATGAAATTGGGGGAGGTACTATGTCAACTTGTCCAATAAGAAATGCCTGCTTTCTATTCCATTGCAAGACATGTTTTCTTCGTTTTTCTATGATGTGAACTAATCAATATGTCTGGTAAACGCGTTTGGTGCTGCTGCTTTGAAAGTGGTGTGGAGAAAGCTGGGACCAATGCTGTCTCGCCACACATTTTCTGGCAGCTCTATTTACATATATGATGTGTCATGAATTCAGAATTATGGTACTGTATGAAGGACTATGGCTTGTCACAAAACTGGCAGGGAGTTATCATCCATTCATATCGTGCTGGACTGGTTTCAAATACCCCCAAAAACTTCAGTGAAGGATATCAAACGCTGGCAACTGCTAATGACTGATTTTCTCAGATTAATGCAAGAAATACCCACTTCCTGTAAAGGCAGTGACAGAGGATCTGTAGCATAATGAGGCTCTTTGAAGTGAGAGCCAGAGATCCGTGAGTTCCTCAGAAGAGGAGTGTTTTTTAACTGTCCCATCCTGTATCGAGGTAATCTGATTTAAGCTGAGCGATACAGTATGTGCTAACATTACTTTAAACTCCTCCTGTCTCAGAGCTCCTAAGAATCCTCTGTCTCTCTCAATCTCGCTCTCTATATTTCTCTTTCAAACACCCAGGAGGACTGGAACACTTCTGACTTATCTGACCTTTGTTACAAGGTGGGTGCTGTCGTGACCCTACTTCTGGCGTTGTGCACCAGAGGATTGGAGTTGCATATTAATCAATAACAACATCAGCAGACTGAGAGGAACATTTCTGTCTAAATAATATAAATTGGTAAATATCAATAAACAGCCTAACAACACATTTCCTTCGATACTGTACAAAAATATAAATGCAACATTTCAATTTCAACAATTTTATAACAATCTATATAAGGAAATCAGTTCATTGAATTCAATCCATTAGGTCCTAATGTATGGATGTCACATGACTGGGCAGGGGCACAGCCATGGGTGGGTCTGGAAGGGCATAGGAGCCCGGCCTGTTGGACATTCCTGCAGTCAGCATGCCAATTGCACACTCCCTCAAAACATCTGTGGCATTGTGTTGTGTGACAAATTTTAGTGTGGCCTTTTATTGTACCTCACAATGCTCATGCTATTTTTTAATCAGCTTCTTGATGTGCCACACCTGTCAGGTGGATGGATTATTTTGGCAAAGGAGAAATGCACACTAACAGGTATGTAAACACATTTCGGACCCAAAATTGAGAGAAATAAGCTTCAGCTAATGAAACATGGGACCAACACTTTACATGTTGCGTTTATATTTTTGTTCAGTATAAATGGAAGTACAGCAATATTGTTAGTTGCTAAAATTAGCCTAGTGGTCCCAGTGTTGGGAGCCTGACTCTAAAGCTGTTACAGTATGTTGCACAAGGTAGGTTGTTATGAGAAGCTGTGAAGTCAGTGAACCTGCCCTCTCTCCTATGATTAGTCATAACTCAGAAGCAGCTGGGATTGTCTGTTTGCTTGCGGCTCCGCCTGCATCTGGGTGTTAGTTCTCAAGCCTCCAAGTTAGTCATGCTCCGTGCTTTGACTCTTCAACATTTGTGAAGGTCCACAAACTCCTCTCATTGCAATTCAACAACAATGCATATGTGATGTAAACGGCCATTTCACGAATAACAGTTTGATCAATATCATCTCAGTTGAAGATGGCAATTCATGCTAACCATTGTGTCCTCTTGTCCTTGAATAAATCTGCCAGCGCTGTTATTATTCCCATCTCACCGACAAAGACACTTGAGGTCACCACTTTACGTCCAGGATTCAGATAATCAGGCAACAATGTGGGAAGTTTGCACGAATGCCATGATCAACCATTCAACGTCTGAAAATACACATATGTTGCACTGACTAATGCTTCCAAATGTCCCCTTTATTTCTATTCCAAGCTGAGCCTCGGCTGCGTGAGAATGTGGATGATCTGCCAAGAACTACCTTTAAAAATGTAAATCCCCTGCTACTATCATCTGGGAACACACTTGCGCACAAAAAAAATGAGACACTTCCTAAACCGTACAATGGGTCTGGATTCGGAGTGATATGGGGAATGTGTACGAGCAAGAGCAAATAATCTCATTATTGTCTGAGCACTTCCTGGTTCCTTACTGGCCTACCTGTAATTTATCACACACTTTGATGAAGGGATGAAAAAACACAAACAAACCAACTTGGCTCCATTTGGAATGCTCCAGTGATATTTCTTTAAGCTCTCATTAGAAATTCATAACTTGACACCTGACAGAAAAACTAGAGGCACCCCAAATGCAATTTATATGCCTTCATTAATAAGATTATGTTTCGTTCTGCATTTTCCGAAGCAAACACGGAGCAGTGCACACTGATTTGAACTAATGACACAGTGTATGGCAGCCCTGCCTTTCTTCTGCTAACAAGGCCAGGCACCTTAATCATGTTGTTGGCTGCTGGCTCTCCTCCAGGACCCCTGGATCACCAGGAGCAGACATCTCAGTGCCCTGTCTGTCTGTCTGTCTGTCTGTCTGTCTGTCTGTCTGTCTGTCTGTCTGTCTGTCTGTCTGTCTGTCTGTCTGTCTGTCTGTCTGTCTGTCTGTCTGTCTGTCTGTCTGTCTGTCTGTCTGTCTGTCTGTCTGTCTGTCTGTCTGTCTGTCTGTCTGTCTGTCTGTCTGTCTGTCTGTCTGTCTGTCTGTCTGTCTGTCTGTCTGTCTGTCTGTCTGTCTGTCTGTCTGTCTGTCTGTCTGTCTGTCTGTCTGTTTCCTCCTTCATAGTCACCAGTATCTGAATACAACAAGGGATTGGTATTCAGCAGGTTGCTGCTAGAGATGTGAGAAGTCTGGACACAGCAAAACCTTTATTGAATCATTGTTTACCCTGAAGGGGCTGGCAGAGCTCTGCCTACCCGTGGCCTGTGTGATCACTGGAGCACGGCCATTTACATACAGTACAATAGGCCTCCATCTGACTAGAGGACTATATAGGACTATAGAGGGCTAGGGAGCGTAGAATGCAGTTATAGCTAAATGTTTTCAATATTTTCCATCAAATCTACCCACCACTTACACCTACACCACCATACAATCACAAATTCAACAGCAATCCAACATAACCAAGCATAAGTTCAAATGTGAAGCCAAATCTGCTCCTCTTCAATAATTAAGTTGAATAATGAAGTGGAAAGCAACTTCATCAACTCGCCCTAAATCCCCTCCGAAGGTAGACGGTACATTGTTTTCTCTCTCCAGTGCAAAGCTCCACACATTGTTCATAGCTGTCATCCTTTTTGTCCTTCATGACCCATTCAGGATTGTTGTCTGTCTCTTGTTGTCCTTTTCCTATTTTGGGGCCCATATTCTATTGATTGGTTACGTTTGTTTATGACAAAGTTGACCCTAGAGAAAATGTCCTTTGCAACAGCCCATAGTCTCTTGAGAGTTAGAACTTACCGCCCTGACCTTGACCAGCAACCTAATAGATTCTGTGGTTGGCTGCTTTTAGAAGGGAGCCAGAGTAGCCTAGCATACGGTGCAAAACTTGACTGTAGCACACAAATCCATAGCAAAAGAGTTTTCTCTTCACACATGGTAGTTTCCATGAGCTGTGTTGTAGAGGGCAGCTTGAAAGTGGTTTATAGTGTGTAGCGTTTAGCCTCCGGTGAGCAATGTGTCAGTGGTGTGTACAAATGCAATAGTACCTATCCGAGATACACAGGCATCTTTGGTAAGCATAGAGTACACACACTCACAAATACAACAAGCTCAACCACTGATGCACAGAACAACTGTATGTGTGTTCAAACAGAAAAGAAATACACACATCACCCTCTCACATGCACACACACACGCATATGTTCTGCCGTCCACAAACACAAACACACACATACACACACACACATGCACACACACACACACAATAAAAAAGAGCATCCAAACTCCATGCACAGCATATACAGCACTTTAATGTGACACCAATGACCCAGTCTCTTTGAGTCTGTCTCCCTCGGGCACTGTGTGGGTGGCCAGTGGACATTAATCAAAGTCCATTCTGAGAGCCAGGACAGTGGAGAGTGAAGTCCTTTTTACTGGGTTCATCTCTCTGACTGCTACCAGCCATCAAGATACAGTACTATAGGAGGTACTGCAACTCCCAGTAATGACTGCTGTAAGTCAACTGCACGTCTTAATTCTAATTCTACACCCTGGAATGATTTAGGTTTGCATATTAAACATGTACTTACATATATCCAAGAAAAAACCCATATGGATTGTTTAACATGGATTCTTGCACACTCTATGGGGTGTAGAAAATATTTTGGGTTTCTCAGATTGTTCTGGCAATTCTCACATACAGTAGTTACATAACTGAGAGGAAGGATGTTTAACATGCTTAAAAAAAAATATCACAAAAAAAATGGAAATCATGATGAAAGTGGCCATTTTAGACCCTTTTCAGACCTATACATGCCTCAGTTAAAACCTATGATCTGTGAACTGTGCAGGATACAGACAACATATTGGTGTCATTATACTCCTTATAGTGTGATCTAACACATGGAGTTGGTCTAGATTTTGAAATGCACATTTTCACATTCATTTATTAAACATGAAACAAATTAATATGGATATCTCAAAACTAACCTTTTTGATTTCGTTCATTTTAAGACATATTGTTTGGAACAATATACTCTACAAGTACATCCAAATGTACAATGTGAGCTCTCTGCTAATTCTGAAGTTATGATACATTTTATGACACAGAGAATGTTAAACGGATTAAAAGGTAAAAATGTAAAAAGTCATGTCAAACATCCTTCCTCTCAATGAAATTTCTATACGAGTTGCCAAAACAATCTGAGATACTCCCCCCAAAAAATCACACCTGCTGGCTTGGAATTACCCTATAGTCTCAAAGGGACCAGCAGGCAACACACACAGAGTACATTCTGTCTCCATAAGCCACTTGAAAGACACTGCAACATGATGGTTTTATGAGATGTTACATACTGTGCATTCGGAACGTATGTGTAGGAATATAATGACATCAATATGTTGTCTTTTTCATGTACGGTTCGCGGCTCATAAGGTTTTACAGGAGGCATGTATAGGTGTAAAAAGGTCCTAAAATGGCCACTTTTATCAGACCCCTTGACTTTTTCCACATTTTGTTACGTTACAGCCTTACTCTAAAACGTATTAAATATTTTTTTCCCCTCATCAATCTACACACAATACCCCATAATAACAAAGAGAAAAACAGGTTTTTAGACATTTTTGCAAATGTATTACAAGTACAAAACAGAAATAGCTTACATACACAAGTATTCAGACCCTTTGCTTTTGGACTCAAAATTGAATTCAGGTGCATCCTGTTTCCATTGATCATCCTTGAGATGTTTCTACAACTTGACTGGAGTCCACCTGTGGTAAATTCAATTGATTTGACATGATTTGGAAGAGCATTCACGTGTCTATATATGGTCCCACAGTTTACAGTGGATATCAGAGCAAAAACCAAGCCATGAGGTCGAAGGAATTGTCCGTAGCGCTCCGAGACAGGAATGTGTCGAGGCACAGATCTGGGGAAGGGTACCAAAACATTTCTACAGCATTGAAGGTCCCCAAGAACACAATGGGCTCCATCATTCTTAAATGGAAGACGTTTGGAACCACCAAGAATCTTCCTAGAGCTGGCCGCCCGGCTAAACTGAGCAATCGAGGGAGAAGGGCATTGGTCAGTGAAGTGACCAAGAACCCGATGGTCACTCTGACAGAGCTCCAGAATTTCTCTGTGGAGATGGGAGAAACTTCCAGAAGGACTAGCATCTCTGCAGCACTCCACCAATGAGGCCTTTATGGTAGAGTGGCCAGATGGGAGCCACTCCTCAGTAAAAGGCACATGACGGCCCGCTTGGAGTTTGCCAAAAGACACCTAAGGGACTCTCAGACCATGAGAAACAAGATTCTCTTGTCTGATGAAACCAAGATTGAACTCTTTGGCCTGAATGCCAAGTGTCATGTCTGGAGGAAACCTGGCACCATCCCCACGTTGAAGCATGGTGTAGACAGCATCATGCTGTAGTGTTTTTTTTACAGCGGCAGGGACTGGGAGAATAGTCAGGATCGAGGGAAAGATGAACGGAGCAAAGTACAGAGAGAGCCTTAATGAAAACCTGCTCCAGAGCACTCAGGACCTCAGACTGGGGCGAAGGTTCACCTTCCAAAAGGACATTATAAGATGTTCATGTGATGAGGGATCATGGTTAGCGATGATTTACGCCTGCCTGATCCTTGGCCACAATTAGTGATAGGGGAAAAATGTATACGGTGGATTATCACAAAATCAATTTTGACGATATTATATCGATTGTCCTACTTCAAGTATCGATTCGCAAAACAAATGTTATTTCTTTTTTTGCTATGTGCTTAAAGTGATGCTCCAATACTTTTCAACCAATAGTTTTGAAAGTGGTGTTCACGTACCAAAATGGGTCTCCCAATTGTGTACTACGTCATCCATTTCTTACAGGGGTGAAAGTCAGGCGAACGGTCCGGTACAGCGTCCTGGCTAAATAAATAGTAGGGATACACTGCATCAGTAAAACAAGAGCCTATCACAATTAATGCAACATGCCCCAAAAAATATAGGCTACTACACCATTATCAAATCAAATCAAACTTTATTTGTCCCATGCGCCGAATACAACAAGAGTAGACCTTACCGTGAAATGCTTACTTACAACACCTTAACCAACACTGCAGTTAAAGGCGAGTTAAGAAAATATTTACCAAATAAACTCAAGTTTAAAATTATTAAAAATATCACAATAACACAACAATAACGAGGCTATACTATGGCTTGCTGTCACGACTCTCGCCGATGGTGGCTCCCCTGCCTGTTCGGGGCGGCGCTCGGCGGTCGTCGTCGCTGGTCTACTAGCCGCCACCGATCCCTTTTCCCTTTTCTGTTGGTTTAGTCGTATTAGTTGCACCTGTTTCTTTTGTGTTTCTTGACTTCTGGTCTATTTAAGCCTGTTAGGCTCGCTTAGGTTTGTGCAGGATTATTTTGTGTTCGCTGTCGGTTGTGGATGTATTTTGTTCTCCGGATCGTTTTGCCCTGTGTGTTTGGGCTGGTCAGTGTTTCTGCAGCCTGTGTTTGGCGTGTCTGCTTTTGTGCTGGAGAAATAAAATATCTATTATTGAACCCTCTGCTCTCTGCGCCTGACTCCTAACTTCCACTCCTACTAACTCGTGACACTTGTGAAAGTATTCACCCCCTTGGCATTTTTCCTATTTTGTTGCCTTAGAACCTGGAATTAAAATGGATTTTGGGGGGGTTGTATCATTTAATTTACACAACATGCCTACCACTTTGAAGATGCAAAATATTTTTTCATTGTGAAACAAACAAGAAATTAGACAAAAAAATGAAAACTTGAGCATGCATAACTAACTATTCACCAGCCCAAAGCCACCTTTTGCAGCAATTACAGCTGCAAGTCTCTTGGGGTATGTCTCTTCACATCTAGCACTGGAATTTTTTCCAATTCTTCAAGGCAAAACTGCTCCAGCTCCTTCAAGTTGGATGGGTTCCACTGGTGTACAGTAATCTTTAAGTAAAACCATAGAGTCTCAATTGGAATGAGTTCTGGGTTTTGCCTAGGCCATTCCAAGACATTTAAATGTTTCCCCTTAAACCACTCATGTGTTGCTTTGGCAGTATGCTTAGGGTCATTGTCCTGTTGGAAGGTGAACCTCAAATCTTTGGAAGACTGAAACAGGTTTCCCTCAAGAATTTCCCTGTATTTAGTGCCATCCATCATTCCTTCAATTCTGATTTCCAAGTCCCTGCCGATGAAAAACATTTCCCCAGCATGATGCTGCCACCACCATGCTTCACTGTGGGGATGGTGTTCTTGGGGTGATGAGAGGTGTTGGGTTTGCACCAGACATAGCGTTTTCCTTGATGGCCAAAAAGCTCAATTTTAGTCTCATCTGACCAGAGTACCTTCTTCCATATGTTTTATTTAACTAATTATGTGACTTCAGAAGGTAATTGGTTGCACCAGATCTTATTTAGGGGCTTCATAGCAAAGAGGTTGAATACATATGCACGCACCACTTTTCCATTTTTTATTTTGTAGAATTTCTTAAATACGTTTTTATTTCTTAGTTTCACTTCACCAATTTGGACTATCTTGTGTATGTCCATTACATGAAATCCAAATAAAAATCAATTTAAATTACAGGTTGTAATGCAACAAAATAGGAAAAACGCCAAGGGGGATGAATACTTTTGCAAGGCACTGTATAAAAGGGGTACCGGGTCAGTGTGCAGGGGTACAGATTAGTTGATGTAATTTGTACATGTAGGTAGGGGTGAAGTGACTATGCATAGGGGCTTCATAGCAAATAGGTTGAATACATATGCACGCACCACTTTTCCATGTTTTATTTTGTAGAATTTCTTAAATACGTTTTTATTTCTTAGTTTCACGTCACCAATTTGGACTATCTTGTGTATGTCCATTACATGAAATCCAAATAAAAATCCATTTAAATTACAGGTTGTAATGCAACAAAATAGGAAAAATTGAGCTTTTTGGCCATCAAGGAAAACGCTATGTCTGGTGCAAACAGCGAGTAGCAGCAGTGTACAAAACAAAGGAAGAGGGGGTCAATGTAAATAGTCCATTGGCCATTTGATTAATATTAATAAAATATTAACATCACTGCATGTCAACGGCATGAAAAACTAGCGAATTGACTGGGAACCAGGTGGTATATGCTCCAAACTGCACTGTGGTTCGATGAGAGCACTTACATTTTGGCAAGGCGGGATGAGTAGTCAAGACGCATGTGGACAAGGCGGAGATGAGTGGCCAAGACCGACAACAGTGGATGTATCAATTCAGGCTTCAAGTGTAGGCCTAATGACAATCACAGAATCTCATTACAATACACGGAAGTGTTTTGTAACATGTGTCTCTTTCCATTCATCAAATTGCGGTCGCATAGTGCACTGTTGGGGTTTGGATGCTGAACTTATTTTGTGAGTTGTCGAATGTACACGGGTGGCCTACAGGAGCACCTTTGTTATGTGATTGTTTGACAATCAGATGAAAACATCATGACTAGTTGTGTTTAGGCCACATTAAAAGGCATAGGCAGCTGGTCCATAAGGCTAGGAGATTGCCAAAATGATATAGCCTAATTAGCTTACACCCCTCTATACAGAAATAAATACAAGTTGTGCCTGTCAGTGAACAGCAGAGAGACCAGGCATATTGCAATATTTAAAAACACAATCGCAGAAAAACAGTTTGGAAAGCAAATGTCTCTTGCTGTAAAGAGATGACAATGAAAAGACTCCAATCTGTCTTTAAGTCTGTCTTTGACACCCTAGACCCACTCAATTTGCTTACCACCCCATTAGATCAACAGATGATGCAATCGGCATCACACTGCACACTGCCCTATCCCATCTGGACAAGAGGTAAGAATGCTGTTAATTGACAATAGCTCAGCATTCAACACCATAGTACCCTCCAAGCTCATCATTAAGCTTGAGGCCCTGGGTCTGAACCCCACCCTGTACAACTGGGTCCTGGACTTCATGCCCGGCCGCCCCAAGGTGGTGAAGGAAGAAACAACATCCACCACTTCGCTGATCCTCAACATTGGGGCCCCACAAGGGTATGTGCTCAGCCCCCTCATGTACTCCCTGTTCACCCATGAGTGTGTGGCCACGCATGTCTCCAACTCAATCATCAAGTTTGCAGACGACACAACAGCAGTAGACTTGATTACCAACAATGACGAGACAGCCTACAGGGAGGAGGTGAGGGCTCTAGGAGTGTGGTGCCAGGAAAATTAACCTCTCACTCAATGTCAACAAAACAAAGGAGATGATCGTGGACTTCAAGAAACAGCAGAGGGGGCACCCCTCTATCCACATCGACAGGAGAAGGTGGAAAGCTTCATGTTCCTCTGTGTTCAAACAGAGGCCTGATCACAAAGGCCTGATTGGTGGAGTGCTGCAGAGATGGTTGAAGAAGGTGCAACAGCTTTTACAGATGCACAATTGAGAGCATCTTGTCGGGCTGTATCACCGCCCACAACCGCAGGTTTCTCCATAGGTTGGTGGGGTCTGCCCAATGCACAACCGGGGGCAAACTACCTCCCCTCCAGAACATGTACAGCACCCGATATCACAGGAAGGCCAAAAAGATCATCAAGGACAACGACCCACTGCCTGTTCACCCTATCATTCAGAAGTCGAGGTCAGTACAGGTGCAGCAAAGAGGGGACCGAGAGACTGAAAACAGATTCTATCTCAAGGCCATCAGACTGTTAAATAGCCATCACTAGCAAATTAGAGGCTGCTGCCTATATACATAGACTTGAAATCACTGGCCACTTTAATAAATGGAACACAAGTCACGTTAGTAATGTGTACATATTTTGCATTACTCATCTCATATGTGTATACTGTATTCTATACTATTTTACTGTATCTTAGTCTATGCCGCTCTAACATTGCTCGTCCATATAGTTATATATTCTTAATTCCACTCCTTTACTAAGATTTGTATGTATTTCGGGTATTGTTGTGAAATTGTTAGAAATTACTTTTTTGATATCACTGCACTGTTGGAGCTAGAAACACAAGCATTTCGCTACACCCTCAGTAACATCTGCTAAACATGTGTATGTGACCAATAACATTAAATTTGATTTGAAGTGATCAAAATGATCAACTTGATTTGAGTGAACAGTAGCCTAGTATCTTATTGGCACCAGCAGAAAACATTGGCCATATCCCCGGTGAATGTGCATATTCACTGTCTTTATCATTGGGTCAGTGCCACATTTGTTTATTTTTGGACAACAATGTCTTCCTCCTGGTTAGATCGACGTCATATTGTATTTGTGTCTCCCCTTTTGTCGGCCGATTATATGGATCAGACAACAACGGTGTTATTGATCTGTTCGTCAGTGTCAGCAGAGTAGGCTACCCTGTAATTTTTGAAGTATTAAAAAATATTATGCTAATGTCTCCATTCATGTAAAGTATAGTAGAATTGCATGAAATGTGTTATAAAAGGCCAACAAGAAATGTATCTGATAATCCTATAGGCTAAGCCGACTCTACGCCGCTGTGAGCTGCATGGAACAGTCTATTTGCGAACAGTTACTGAGTTATATTATTAACCTAACATGATCACTATAAAATCTAATCATCATATTAGTAATAGTAGGCTATTTTACATAAGTCTGCAAATGCGAGGATGCATGGAATGCTTTATTATAAGGGTGCATGTTCAAGGTGAAAATGAGCTTTGCGCTAGGCTACCCTGGGGCGGCAGGGTAGCCTAGTGGTTAGAGCGTTGGACTAGTAACCGGAAGGTTGCGTGTTCAAACCCCCGAGCTGACAATCTGTCGTTCTGCCCCTGAACAGGCAGTTAACCCACTGTTCCCAGGCCGTCATTGAAAATAAGAATGTGTTCTTAACTGACTTGCCTGGTTAAATAAAGGTAAAATAAAATAAAAATAAAAATCTATGTTAAAAGGTATTGCTAAAAATTATATGACAAATCTTTACTAGGCTCACAGACATCATAAATGAAAAGAATAGGGATTCTATATACACTACTGTTCAAAAGTTTGGGGTCACTTATAAATGTCCTTGTTGTTGAAAGAAAAGCACATTTTTTTGTCCACTAAAATATGATCAAATTGATCAGGAATACAGTGCAGACATTGTTAATGTTGTAAATGACTGGTGTAGCTGGAAACAGCTGATTTTTTAATGGAATATAGGCGTACAGAGGCCCATTATCAGCAACCATCACTCCTGTGTTCCAATGGAATGTTGTGTTAGCTAATCCAAGTTTATAATTTTAAAAAGCTAATTGATCATTAGAAAACCCTTTTGCAATTATGTTAGCACAGCTGAAAACTGGAACATCAGCATTTGTGGATTCGATTACAGGCTCCAAATGGACAGAAACAGATAACTTTCTTCTGAAACTTGTCAGTCTATTCTTGTTCTGAGAAATAAAAAAACGTGAAAAATTGCCAAGAAACTGAAGATCTCGTACAACGCTGTGTACAACTCCCTTCACAGAACAGCACAAACTGGCGCTAACCAGAATAAAAAGAGAAGTGGGAGGCCCCGGTGCACAAATGAGCAAGAGGACAAGTACATTAGAGTGTCTAGTTTGAGAAACCGACACCTCACAAGTCCTCAACAGGCAGCTTCATTAAATAGTGTCCGCAAAACACCAGACTCTGGGCTGCTGGCCTTCTAGGCAGAGTTGTAAAGAAAAAGCCATATCTCAGACTGGCCAATAAAAATAAGAGATTAAGATTGGTAAAAGAACACAGACACTGGACAGAGGAACTCTGCCGAGAAGGCCAGCATACCGGAGTAGCCTCTTCACTGTTGACGTTGAGACTGGTGTTTTGCGGGTACTATTTAATGAAGCTGCCAGTTGAGGACTTGTGAGGCGTCTGTTTCTCAAACTATACACTCTAATGTACTTGTCCTCTTGCTCAGTTGTGCACCAGGGCCTTTCTCAGAACAAGACTGACGAGTTTCAGAAGCAAGTTCTTTATTTCGTTTTGAGCCTGTAGATATTCCATTAAAAATCTGCCGTTTCCAGCTACAATAGTCATTTACAACATTAGCAATGTCTACGCTGTATTTTTGATCTATTTTATTTTATTTTAATGGATGAAAATTGTGCTTTTCTTTCAAAAACAAGGATATTTCTAAGTGACGCAAACTTTTGAAAGTTAGTGTAATTCTATGATTACACCCCTAGTCGATAAAGAAAATACCCTTACCGTTAAGAAATGAAATCTACTTTCACCCCTGATTTTGTATGATCTACGTCCTGCATGAAATGTTGTGTCCTTTTTTCTTATTTTATGCAATTTGTATGATATGTTACAAATCCAATTCTTACAATATTTTACAAATTTGTTGCGCTAGTCCGGGATCTTAAGCATATCTTTAATGTTAGCTAGTGCTAGTTGGCGGCACCTTTACACCAACACTCCAATATTTCTCCTTTTCTAGCTTCTTATCCACCTTATTATTAAATGGTGAGCCAACATGTTTGCAGCACTTGTTTTCTCATGGCTCTCTCTTGTTCACTGCCATCAACCACTGTAGTCTAGTTTATCTACCTGCCTGAGGTCTGTGTCAGCAACTCTGCTGGCGGCCATAGGACAACTCTACCTGTAGGACAGGATATTATTGCTTCCCTTAATCTAATAGTCAACGGAGCTCATTGCTTAATACTTGTCATCAAATTTGAACGTTGTTCCTAGGCTCTGCTCCGAGGCTCAGGTTGGCTGTAAGGACAAGTAAACTATGGGGCGACATTCAACGGGGAGCACTACAAATTATATCATCACAAGCAGGGACATGACTGTGGCCCGGCATACTAATTCTGCCTCCATTGAATCAACCCAGCCGTGTCTGATACGACCTGTCTGGCTCCCACAGTGTTTCTGAAGCCATTCCACATTCACCTCGGCTATCATGCTATTGCTTTTAAAGCAAGACAATCCACCTGCAACCTCTCTGCAATCCAGACTATACACTATCTCGGTCTCTCGTTGGCTCCACACAATGTGAAGACCTATTGTAGATGACCTGGGCCTGGATTTCCGGACAGCAATGGAATTGAGGCTTATGAGTGTTTTAATGATGCATCTTTCCTACAACGGCCAAAGACGTAACATGTGTTTCCCAAAATACCACGCAGAGAGAATGGTCACTAAGTGCGTCATTGGAGCATGTGTAAATACTGATAGGATCGAAAGAAAGGGAGTGCAGCCCTCAGGTTTGCTTTCTCTATTAAAACTGTACCTTAAAATTTGAATTATTTCACAATACTGATGATGGATCAGCTCCTAGAGAGATATTACCACCTAAGACTGCAAATATTGAGGTGGCTTATTCTATGTCTACCCAATAAAAATGCACTAAACCACCGATTTGGCACATCATTGCGCAGATGTTAGGCTACACATCATGAAATGTATTGAGAAAAATTATAGACAGTAGCCTACAAGTAGCAAAATGGAACTCACTTGATTGAACATTAAATGTATTTCAATATGATTTAAACAGTCATATAACCTACTGTTTATATTTTAATGAAGTCATCTCAGTTTTCATCTGAATCATATTTTTATACGTTGCTTGTTTTTATCACTTGCAAAGACATTGACAACTTTGTGTTTGTAGTCATCTTTTAAAGTGATCAGAGGTCATAGGGAGACAAATAAATCATGTGATTGTATGTTTTAGCAAAGATCTTCTGTTTATAAAGTGGCTCGGGGGTGGGGGAACATTTAATGACGCACTTAGCTGTTCTACGAGTAGTCTGAGGCAGGTGTTAGATTACGAGCGTATTCAGATGCAACGTTAATAACGGTGGCTTTGGGTAACAGCTCCTATGAAGTTTCTAACAATGAATTTAGCCTTAAAACTTCTTATGGCTTGGGGGCAGTATTTTGACGTCTGGATGAGAATCATGCCCAAAATAAACTGCCTGTTACTCAGGCCCAGAAGCTAGTATATGCAAAAAAAATGGTGGATTTGGATAGAAACACTAAAGTTTCCAAAACTGTTAAAATAATGTCTGTGAGTATAACATAATTGATATGGCAGGCAAAAACCTGAGGAAAATCCATCCAGGAAGTGGGATTTTTTTGATGTGGGTATTTCAATTGAATGCCTATAGAGTATCTAATGGGTAAGGACCCAGATTGCAGTTCCTATAGCTTCCACTAGATGTCAATTCTTTAGATATTGTTTCAGGCTTGTTTTCTGAAAAATTGAGAAGAATAAGACATTTCTGTCAGTGGACTGAGGAAGAATGCAGAGCTGGTTTGGGTGCGTGACTGACCGCGTGTCCTTCGTTGTTTTTCCATTCTACTGAATACGCTATTGTCCGGTTTAAATATGATCGATTATTTAGACAACTGACAACCTGAGGATTAATTATAAACATCGTTTGACATGTTTTGACAAACTTTACTGGTACTATTAGGATGTATTCGTCTGCATGTTTTGCCCACCTTTGAGCCAGTGGATTACTGAACAAAACGTGCCAACAAAACAGAGTTTTTGAGATATAAAGAGGGACTTTATCAAACAAAACAAACATTTATTGTGAAGTTGGGACTCTTGTGACTGCAATATGAAGATCTTCAAAGGTAAGTGATTAATTTTAGCGCTATTTCTGACTTTTGTAATTCCTTTACTTGGTTGTAAAATGTTTGTATGCTTTTGTAAGCGGTGCGCTGTCCTCAGATAATCGCATGGTGTGCTTTTGCAGTAAAGCCTTTTTGAAATCACACAAAGCGGCTGGATTAACAAGAAGTTCATCTTTAAGCCGATGTATAACACTTGTATTTTTATGAACGTTTATTATGACTATTTCTGTATTTTGAATGTGGCGCTCTGCAATTTCACCGGATGTTGTTGAGGTGGGTCGCTAGCCTGCGCCAGAAGGTTTTAAGAGGCTTTTGGGTTTAGGATGTTTGCAGGTTGATGTTTATTGTCATGAATCTTGCCCTGGATGCAGAACTGAGCGACTCCCGCTAGATGGGCTGTGCCATCTAGTGCCCAGTCTGCAGGGCTGCCTCCAGAACAAGATTCATGACGTAAAACACTAACCTGCAGGTTGTTTGGAGTTTACCGTAGTGATAGTTTAGGCTAGGGATCATTAACTAGATATATCTGCGGGCCGATGGTCAGGAAGTCGGAACATAATTACAAATAATTTTAGATTGCAAAGAAGCCCAAACATATATAATATATGAGTAAAAAAATAATCATTTCAAGCCTTACTTACATTTATATACGATCACATATATATCTCTCTATTATGCGTGGGAATACTTTGGAACAGATATAAAACATTTAAATCACTTGGAGCTGATTATATATATATATATATATATATATATATATATATATATATATTTATATTGCTCAGAAATCTTGGTGGGCCAAATAAAATGAGCTGCGGGCCATATCGGCCCGTTGGCCACCAGTTGGGGAACCCTGGTTTAGGCCACATCACAAGAAGCTGTTTTTGCTGGTAACACACATTTTCCCTATTAAATAACATTAGACATTTTTACCACCCCTCAGAAAAGGGGAAATAAATTAATAAAACCAACATGGAACTGGTAATAACCAGCAGTAAAGATTCAGCTCTGGCCATCAAACTGCAATCTTGCTCCCTCTTTTACACGCTGACACGCCTTTTTATCGTTCACACGGACAACGTGGTAATTCTGTCTGTAAAAGCCAAGTGAGAGAGGGCCGAGCGGTTTAAGATGGGCACACTAAAAACCCAAAAGCCAACATAAAACAGTCCTTTGGTAACATATACTCTGTAATTAACTCTGTGGTGAAATCTATGTCACCTCCGTCTCTGCTGCTTGTGTTTTATTTAATGTGATAGTGCATTGATTTCAAGCCCCTAATTAAGTTGGTAATAAGAGCTTTAGAGTGCTCTGTGAGGGTTGAGAGTGAAAAATTGCATATAAATGATCAGGGCCACTCAGCCCATTGCTGATTCAGTCTAATACCAGGCTGAATGGAGGTCCACACACAGAGAAAGGCTGATTTCACTGGCCCTGCCTATTTATCCTATCAAACATACAGGCAGACAGATACAGACTGCAGAATGCATCAAATGGCGTTCCAAGGTCACAATCTTCACATGCAAGTCAAAATGGAAGCATTTGACTACAAAAAAATTGGAAATGAAAAGTGAAACGTGAATTTTAAAAAATGCATTTCCTGTACATGCATTTCCTTTATGGGGATGGGGTTAGAGAACAGAAGTATATGCAAAGGGGTCAACATCAACCAAAGTGTGCTGGCAGGAATTATTTGAATTTCTGATCAACCTTCATTCCCAGTATTTCACTTCCATATTCATACCAGCTCTCCCCAGAGATAACCTTGGAGAATCAACCGTCTTACTCCAAAGAGGCCCAATGCTTATGAGAACAGAAGACGCAGTGGAGAGGCAGCGGTAGCTCTACCTAAGGTGCTCATTTGAGCTCAAACTAAGGTATTGTGGATCACACAGCTAGGTGACAGAGTTTTCATTCCGACTGCAGTGATAATAGCACTCCTCTTATAGCCAGTGGCTATTCCACCTCCTGCTGTCTGCTCTGCACAGTGAGTATGCCTCCCTTCCTCCACTGCTCTGCTTTTCTCCCCACAACTGACCCATAAAGCCATGGGAGTACATGATCCCCATGTCTAACAGGCCTCTGGTCTACTTCTCCTGGCAGGAGGGGTCATGATCTGTCCAACAAGGTTCACACAACATCTTCAGGTCTTTAACGTTTGCAACAAAAACACAAAACCAGACGAACGAGGGGGAGACAGAAGAGAGTGTGGCACATTTTCAAGTGTTTCTGACCTTAAAAAACAAGCGGCAGCCCTATCGATGTACAAACTCAGACCTCTCTCTCCGGCTGTCCCACAGAGCCTCTGTAGAGGACAAGGCATCCCTAAAACATGGAAGTACTGATTTGTTTAACTCTTCACAGAGCGTAGCTCAATAAAATGTTAAACTGCTGTTAACTTTGCCAGGGGGAGCGAAGTGCCGCAGGAGCATTGGGCTGAGACCAGAGTCAAACATCTACTTATGTAAATGTAAATGGAGAAAGGAGAAGGGGTGGTAGAGAATAAAAGGTAAGGTACAATGGCTTCAGTACAGGAGATTCAGCTTAATGTGCAGGCCATTTGTTAAGGATGGAGAGAGAATAAACAATTAGAATAATTACATTTCCAACTCTGCTTAATGCTAGTGAGAAGGAGCCCTGAGCTTCTGGGGTAAGCTTGTTAGTGGCATCTTCAGCAAAGTAAAGTATAGCTAGATTCACTTAACAGAATTTCATTACCTATAAAGGGCAGCCTAAACAGAATAAATTACTAGCCTGTATAGTGAATGGTATTAGGAAAGACATTCCTTATGCCTTTTAAAACCAGTACTGTTTACTCTCGTGTGCACTGTAGATAGCTAGTAGATGCTATGCTAACTATCTCTGGAGGAGGTTCTGGCTCAGTCAGTGGCTTTGTTTCTACCATGACCTAATCTGGTGGAGTGGGCAGTGCTGCTCTTCGGAGCAGGACGGATGGGCATCTTGTATTTCAAGGTGGATAGGTCACAGTCCTCATCATCTCACTGAACACAATGTGGCAATGTACGCAGCCAAACACGTGATGGGTGGCGAGGACATGTAGCATCCCATAAGGGCGGCTGAGCTGCCACTCCCGTTGGCTCTGGCCATTCTAAGGCGTCAACGTCTGCTGAGAAGCACAACACAAATCATACAGACAATATGGAACCTTTTGCTCTGAATAACACTCAACCAACCACCCATCTACCCCCCCGTTCCATTACTCACACATAGAGTCACACGCACACACACACACACACACACACACACACACACACACACACACACACACACACACACACACACACACACACACACACACACACACACACACACACACACACACACACACACACACACACACACACACACACACACACACACACACACACACACAGTCATGCCTCTGCATTAGCTGTGGAGAGCCACGGTAGGAGTCAGGATGAACTTTGCCATTCAAATAATCAAGCTGACGCCAACCCCAATTGACTGTCTGCAACCAACAGTTGATCTCCCCATCTCTCCCTCAAGACCTGTCCGATTACACTTAAGTACTGTACAGGCAGAGGCCCCCTGCTCTTAATGAAGCAGCCATTTTTATTAGTGAGTCAAAGAGATGGCTATCTTCTCCAGTGTGAGAGGATCTGAGCTCCTGTGCTCCATTGGCTGTAATAATTCAGATAGACTGCAGATGTACAAACCTTTTGCGGATAATTGACTCCAAACTTCTTTATTCCCCAGGGTTTTGAATTTGATGACCAATGTGGGGAACATTTGCCATGTGCTTCATGATTCCTTTCCCTCAGATCTTATTTCATTGTCCTCAGAGTGTGCAAGAAATGCTGCGAGTCAAAACGACAGACTAAAATTAATAACGACACCCCATGAATTAGTAGGAAGCGCAATTTAATAAATAAACATCTAAATCTTGCCTTGAGCTCCGCATTCAATATTTGAATGCTTTGTCGCTCGTAATTTTCCAAGCCACATTTAGAATCACATTATAGTGTCGTTGCTCGAGCCAGAATCTGGAAATGTTGCATAATGGTACAACTCTGTGAAGTATTTGAGTCCTGGTGAAGATTCAAATTGTAAAGGTAAAGTTTAGACTGCCTGGTTTCATAAACCAGACCTTGAGAAAAATCTTCTTATTAAAGATCATAGGAAAGTAATTCCAAGTAATGATATCAACACTGGGGGCATGAAATAGATCAATATGTCTATGAGAGTGTCTGATCCCCACTAATGACTAGGAAGGTTATATCAGTCATTGGTTTACCAATACAAAATCAATGTACTCTGGTAAAGAAGATATCAGCAAACTCAGTCCTATTTCACCCAAATGCAAACAGAACACTTGGCTCAACTCATCAGTGTCATACTCACCAAAGAGACAAAATTATGCCGTTCCCCATCTTAATTTAATGTGTGACTTCCCTAATGGGGAATATTCAAACTTGACTAATGTTGTCTTATCAATTTGCTCAATGAACCCAATGAGTCTGAGTCTGACCGTCACCACAGCTGTATTACGTAACATGGCTTTGCCCTCTGCCATCCGTCAGCTCTGTGACTCTTTTTGCATCCCAAATGGCACCCTATTCCCTACATTGCATAACTTTTCACCAGAACACTATGGGCCTTGTAGAAAAGTAGTGCACTATATAGGGAATAAGGTGCATTTTGGGACACAGCCTCTGTCTCATCCCCCTGTTCACCCCCTTAATATTAGCCATGACCGCGTGGCTAATTGCTGTGTTTCACGCCTGTGTCAGGTAGAGGAGCTGTGCTAAACAAGGAGATAGCCACAGTACAGCACGGTCACCGTGACCATTAGGGTCAAACAGATTGTAGCGATATCCCAACTTAATGAGATGAGCACTGCAGAACAGAAGTATAAGACTAATGAGATTCATATTTTCTATTGACAAAGGCTGGTAACAGAGATGATTAGGACAATGAGCATCAGCTACAAAAATGCTGAAAGACTGGGGAACACATCAGTCTGACTTACTCAATGGAGAAAACAGAAAACTTGTATGGCACACTGTGTGTAGAGTTAATGCACTAACAATGGACATACAGCTCAGTTGGTAGAGTGTGGCTCTTACTATGCCAGGACGGTGGGTTGGATTCCTGGTGCCATCCATGTTTAAAATGTAAGTCGTTTTGGATGTAAATTTATTTCGATAAAAGCGTCTGCTAAATGGCATATATTATTATTGTTGTGTATGTCAAGGAGACAACATTTAGGTTTGAAGTGTTAAAAAAAGAACACCCCAGTGATCAAGTGACCCTGACAGACGGCAGAAATAGAGCAGCGTCTTCACTAAACACCTTGAGTTCCTGTGCTTGTTACATGATTTGTTGTTAATGTGAGACAGAGTGAGGCAGTGACCCTTCATAGAGAAAACGTTCTGTTATTTAGATTAGCTACATTACCCTCCTGTGCCCTGGGCAAACAAGTAAACACTCAGGACAAATCAACAGCATAACTCAGGTTACAGCACAACATGAAGCAAAACATGGCAGTTTAACAGAAAGTATTTGAAAGTGATACAATACCTTCGGCCCATTATCCAATCAGTCTCTCATGTACAAACTAAAATACATGTTTGTAACAGCAACTAACTTCTATCAACCCCCACCATCTCCTTGAACCAAAGAAAGGAAAATAACTCCTTCTTCAATATTGGTTCATCTAAAAGCCCTGGTTTGAGTAACAGGGCCATTCAATCTTCTCAATGCCACTCAACACTTGATTTGAAAATGAAAACTTGAGTATGAATTTGAGCCTCTGTGGCTCTTCAGAGGTGAATGTTTGTTCACCACACTTTTTCAATTCTTCAACAACTTCCACTATAATTTTTCAACCGGATGTTGAGAACTCGATCTCTTTTTCTCAGAATATATTTTTAATTGTTGTCTATCTGCCTTTCTCCTTATCTAAGCAGACAAACAGTAGACATTCAAATGGAATCAATTCACCTATCTGTTGGCAGTCTACAGTATTTAATCCTTAATTCAATAATAATTTTCAATGGGACATCAAAAATGGCCAGACAGCATGAAATGGAATGATTGTTTAAAATATAAATCAAAAGTGTACTATGGAAGCACTATAGCAGTATTGTTAGAGAGGGGTAAAGAGAAAGATTTCGTTTGGGTGCCAGGCAGGTATTAACCCTGCCGAAAGGAAAATAGTAGGATAGAGAGAGTACCACTTTCTAAATATTCATATGATGGACCTGCAGAAAAATACAAAGAGAATTGTATTGCTGTTGTTGTCAAAGCTTTCTGGCTTTCATCTCTACAAAGAGGAACACACGGTCACCAACAGGCCAGGCCACCAAACCATGATGCCTGTGACACCCAACAGAGCCTGTGCATTGCTTACCGAAAACAGATGAATAAAATAACAGTTTTTAATTGCATAGTGAGCTTAGTTCTCACTTAACCTATTGACCATATTAGTACAGATGTCGGATCTTAATTTGACACATTTCGTCCCGGGAGGAAAATGATCCTGCAGCAGGAGGATTTTAATATCTGAAGAAATATTTATAATCGTCGCCAGGGTGCAGCTGAAGGCGTTGTTTGTATACAATGCACACTGTACCTACCTGCAGCCTACAGCACGTCTCGTGGATCAATGTCTATTTTTGATGCATTCATTCCGTGTGGTTACAGAGTTAAGACAGAAACAACTTAAAGGTTAACAGTTTAAGGATTAATTGTGGTTAAGGTTAATACTGTGGTTTGAAACAAAATCATTTTAAAAAACGATGTATTATGAGTATTCATAGTATTCTTAGTGCTTGCTAGAGTGAACTGCCGTACCACAGTGGTCTGAGCAGCGATCTCCGGTTCAAAGCTCAAAGCTGAGTTTTCACCTAGTGGTTGTCATGCAGGTGAACGAGGACCCAAACGCGACTTAACAGAAACAGAGTTTATTAATGTTCAAAACGGAATAACAGAAATCCTCTAGATTGTAGAGGGGAAAACAACTGGAGAAGCGGCCACAGACTGCAGGTCGCTTCGGGTAGGCGCAGGCCGTAGTCGACTGAGACACCTGCTCACACGCAGCGTCTGATGAAGGCACAAAACACGACAGGACAGGGTAATACACAATCACGGCAAAAAACACGACAGGACAGGGCGAAACGCAATCACAGCATGGTGAATACAATGCAAGGAACCGACGGCACAGGAACGGATCACAAAGGAATAAATAGGGACTCTAATCAGGGGAAAGGATCGGGAACAGGTGTGGGAAGACTAAATGATGATTAGGGGAATAGGAACAGCTGGGAGCAGGAACGGAACGATAGAGAGAAGAGAGAGCGAGAGAGTGAGAGAGGGAGGGGGAGAGAGAGGGCTAGAAGGAGGGAAAGAACCAAATAAGACCAGCAGAGGGAAACGAATAGAATGGGAAGCACAGGGACAAGACAAGATAATAAATGACAAACATGACAGTACCCCCCCCACTCACCGAGCGCCTCCTGGCGCTCTCGAGGAGGAACACTGGCGGCAACGGAGGAAATCATAGATCAAACGGTCCAGCACGTCCCGAGAAAGAACCCAACTCCTCTCCTCAGGACCGTAACGAAAAACGATAAAAAGGGAAACTAGGGTACTACTCTAAAAAAAAAATGAGAACTAGGGACAGACTGAGACACAGCAAGGGCAGGGACAATAACAGGAGAGATGCGATGGCAGGGAACAGACTGAGACCCAGCAAGACCAGGAGCAGAAGCAGAAAAAAAATTACCAGACTTCTTCTGCGCGCAGTCTGAACACGCAGCCACGAAACGGCGCGTGTCACGCTCCTGAGTCGGCCACCAAAAGCGCTGGCGAATAGACGCAAGAGTGCCTCGAACACCGGGATGACCAGCTAACTTGGCAGAGTGAGCCCACTGAAGAACAGCCAGACGAGTGGAAACAGGAACGAAAAGGAGGTTACTAGGACAAGCGCGCGGCGACGCAGTGTGCGTGAGTGCTTGCTTAACCTGTCTTTCAATTCCCCAGACTGTCAACCCGACAACACGCCCATAAGGAAGAATCCCCTCGGGATCAGTAGAAGCCACAGAAGAACTAAACAGACGGGATAAGGCATCAGGCTTGGTGTTCTTGCTACCCGGACGGTAAGAAATCACAAACTCGAAACGAGCGAAAAACAACGCCCAACGAGCTTGACGGGCATTAAGTCGTTTGGCAGAACGGATGTACTCAAGGTTCTTATGGTCTGTCCAAACGACAAAAGGAACGGTCGCCCCCTCCAACCACTGTCGCCATTCGCCTAGGGCTAAGCGGATGGCGAGCAGTTCACGGTTACCCACATCATAGTTGCGCTCAGATGGCGACAGGCGATGAGAAAAATAAGCGCACGGATGAACCTTATCGTCAGACTGGAAGCGCTGGGACAGAATGGCTCCCACGCCTACCTCTGAAGCGTCAACCTCGACAATGAATTGTCTAGTGACGTCAGGAGTAACGAGGATAGGAGCGGACGTAAACGTTCTTTTAGAAGATCAAAAGCTCCCTGGGCGGAACCGGACCACTTAAAACACGTCTTGACAGAAGTAAGAGCTGTGAGAGGGGCAGCAACTTGACCGAAATTACGAATGAAACGCCGATAGAAATTAGCGAAACCTAAAAAGCGCTGCAACTCGACACGTGACCTTGGAACGGGCCAATCACTGACAGCTTGGACCTTAGCGGAATCCATCTGAATGCCTTCAGCGGAAATAACGGAACCGAGAAAAGTAACGGAGGAGACATGAAAAGAGCACTTCTCAGCCTTTACGTAGAGACAATTCTCTAAAAGGCGCTGTAGAACACGTCGAACGTGCTGAACATGAATCTCGAGTGACGGAGAAAAAATCAGGATATCGTCAAGATAGACAAAAACAAAAATGTTCAGCATGTCTCTCAGAACATCATTAACTAATGCCTGAAAAACAGCTGGCGCATTGGCGAGACCGAACGGCAGAACCCGGTACTCAAAATGCCCTAACGGAGTGTTAAACGCCGTTTTCCACTCGTCCCCCTCTCTGATGCGCACGAGATGGTAAGCGTTACGAAGGTCCAACTTAGTAAAGCACCTGGCTCCCTGCAGAATCTCGAAGGCTGATGACATAAGGGGAAGCGGATAACGATTCTTAACCGTTATGTCATTCAGCCCTCGATAATCCACGCAGGGGCGCAGAGTACCGTCCTTCTTCTTAACAAAAAAGAACCCCGCCCCGGCCGGAGAAGAAGAAGGCACTATGGTACCGGCGTCAAGAGACACAGACAAATAATCCTCGAGAGCCTTACGTTCGGGAGCCGACAGAGAGTATAGTCTACCTCGAGGAGGCGTGGTCCCTGGAAGGAGATCAATACTACAATCATACGACCGGTGAGGAGGAAGGGAGTTGGCTCGGGACCGACTGAAGACCGTGCGCAGATCATGATATTCCTCCGGCACTCCTGTCAAATCGCCAGGTTCCTCCTGAGAAGTAGGGAGAGAAGAAACGGGAGGGATGGCAGACATTAAACACTTCACATGACAAGAAACGTTCCAGGATAGGATAGAATTACTAGACCAATTAATAGAAGGATTATGACATACTAGCCAGGGATGACCCAAAACAACAGGTGTAAACGGTGAACGGAAAATCAAAAAAGAAATAGTCTCACTGTGGTTACCAGATACTGTGAGAGTTAAAGGTAGTGTCTCAAATTTGATGCTGGGAAGATGACTACCATCTAAGGCAAACATGGGCGTAGGCTTGTCTAACGGTCTGAAAGGAATGTTATGTTTCCGAACCCATGCTTCGTCCATGAAACAACCCTCAGCCCCAGAGTCAATCAAGGCACTGCATGTAGCACCGAACCGGTCCAGCGTAGATGGACCGACATAGTAGTACAAGATCTAGATGAAGGGACCTGAGTAGTAGCGCTCACCAGTAGCCCTCCGCTTACTGATGGGCTCTGGCCTCTTACTGGACATGAATTAACAAAATGTCCAGCAACTCCGCAATAGAGGCACAGGCGGTTGGTGATCCTCCGTTCCCTCTCCTTAGTCGAGATGCGAATCCCTCCCAGCTGCATGGGCTCAGTCTCAAAGCCAGAGGAGGGAGATGGTTGCGATGCGGAGCAGGGAAACCCCGTTGATGCGAGCTCTCTTCCACGAGCCCGGTGACGAAGATCTACCCGTCGTTCTATGCGGATGGCGAGAGCAATCAAAGAGTCCACATCTGAAGGAACCTCCCGGGAGAGAATCTCATCCTTAACCACTGCGTGGAGTCCCTCCAGAAAACGAGCGAGCAGCGCCGGCTCGTTCCACTCACTAGAGGCAGCAAGAGTGCGAAACTCAATGGAATAATCCGTTATGGACCGTTCACCTTGGCATAAGGAAGCCAGGGCCCTAGAAGCCTCCCCACCAAAAACTGAACGGTCAAAAACCCGAATCATCTCCTCTTTAAAGTTCTGGAATCTGTTAGAGCAATCAGCCCTTGCCTCCCAGATAGCTGTGCCCCATTCTCGAGCCCGGCCAGTAAGGAGTGAAATGACGTAAGCAACCCGAGCTCTCTCTCTAGAGTATGTGTGGGGTTGGAGAGAGAACACAATCTCACACTGCGTGAGAAAGGAGCGGCACTCAGTGGGCTGCCCGGAGTAGCAAGGTGGGTTATTAACCCTGGGTTCTGGAGGCTCGGCAGGCCAGGAAGTAACAGGTGGCACGAGACGTAGACTCTGGAACTGTCCAGAGAGGTCGGAAACCTGAGCGGCCAGGTTCTCCACGGCATGGCGAGCAGCAGACAATTCCTGCTCGTGTCTGCCGAGCATGGCTCCTTGGATCTTGACGGCAGTGTAAACAGCGTCTGAAGTCGCTGGGTCCATTCCTTGGTCAGTTCCTTCTGTCATGCAGGTGAACGAGGACCCAAACGCGACTTAACAGAAACAGAGTTTATTAATGTTCAAAACGGAATAACAGAAATCCTCTAGATTGTAGAGGGGAAAACAACTGGAGAAGCGGCCACAGACTGCAGGTCGCTTCGGGTAGGCGCAGGCCGTAGTCGACTGAGACACCTGCTCACACGCAGCGTCTGATGAAGGCACAAAACACGACAGGACAGGGTAATACACAATCACGGCAAAAAACACGACAGGACAGGGCGAAACGCAATCACAGCATGGTGAATACAATGCAAGGAACCGACGGCACAGGAACGGATCACAAAGGAATAAATAGGGACTCTAATCAGGGGAAAGGATCGGGAACAGGTGTGGGAAGACTAAATGATGATTAGGGGAATAGGAACAGCTGGGAGCAGGAACGGAACGATAGAGAGAAGAGAGAGCGAGAGAGTGAGAGAGGGAGGGGGAGAGAGAGGGCTAGAAGGAGGGAAAGAACCAAATAAGACCAGCAGAGGGAAACGAATAGAATGGGAAGCACAGGGACAAGACAAGATAATAAATGACAAACATGACAGTGGTGGGCAATATAGTGACCATCCTGAGCCTACAATAGGCCCACAAGTTAATTGTATTTATTGAAACGTTTTCAAGAAGTTAAACAAATAGTCTTATCATTTACACAACAAAGGAAAGTGTCTCAGCTCAAGTAAATTGTCTTTGGGTGGGCTCAAACTCATAAACACCTTGACAGCTCTACGAAATGAAATATTAAAACTACATATTACAAGCTTTCCATCCACACCAAAGACCAGAACTATATTGACAAAGTATACATAGCCTGCCTAACTATAAAACGTGGATGAGTATACACACTGGATGAAAGTATATCGTTCTACTGCAGGCCTACATCTGTAAATCAACTGATGGCCCAAATCAACTCAGCCAAAGAAACACAGTAGTTTATTAACGGTTTTCACCTCTATGACCTCTGTCATTATTATTATATAGGTTACCATTCCATACAATAGAAATCAAGTATTTCATTGGTTACCAGAGCAAATCTACTGTGTCGATTTACCTGACACTTTGTATGAATGGAAACTAATGTTGGTGTACTGTAGCCTACTATTATTGTTTTATTTGTTTCCTATTTATGTTGTCCAAAAGTGTCTGACATGGTCATTTCTTATCAAGGGGGTAAAATATCCCTGGACTGTCCATATTTGAAATGTGTAACTTAATCAATCGGGGGGATAAGTCAATCATGGGGATTAAGTTACTTGTGCCAGAAGGGCATGAGCCAGAATAGAACCCACACCGACACGACAGGCCTATATGTGCGCACTGAAAGCAGCTGCCCCAACGGCTAGACAAACCCAGAATTAAACTACATTTTGACCTTAGGATACACTTGATACCTGTATGTCGTAGACTAGTGGAGACTAATATATATATTGTGTTATTAAGCTATAAAATGACAGTTGTTGATCTGTACTGCTGCATTTCAGAAACGTTTTTTTATATTTGAATGTTGCAGTAAAAGGACCTAGGCCTAACGTTTGAGCGAGCCTGAGATACAATTGTTTTGATAGCAAGCCCTGATCCCAATGTCTCGACTGCCCCCACATTGGAAAGAAAGAGAACTGATGAGGCTCGTTTGAATTTCCTGATGCAGCAGGACAATTCTCTGCAACAAAAGAGTGATCAAGTTAAGGTCAGACATCTGTATATCACTGCTGAAGCCTAAGGTGAACAGGCCTTCATAAAGATCTCCAGGTTTGCTACATGACATGAAGAAAAGTGTCTCATGCACAACTGTGTAACCAATGAATTTAGATGCCCGAGTATGCACATTGCTGTATACTCTGCACATTGTCTTTAGATTTACTGAAGTCAGTGTTTTACTTCACCATCCATCCAAACATGCATATGTATGTTGAAGATACATTAGGCCATCACCATGCCACAATAAATCATTCACCAATATCTTATGATACCCAATTACACTACACCTGTCAATGTGCTATCAGGATTAATGGTGTTGTGTGTAAATGAATATCTGACCTGTACTGCCATCTACAGGAAAACAGTCCAGAGGGTAACAACCACTGGGTCTGGCAGTGCCACTAATTGAGTGAACTTGAAAACGCTATCTCAAGTTATCCTTTATTATCACAATCACTGTTATCAGTAGATAAGCAAGCAATTTGAGGGCAGGCCTACATAGTGTTATCATTACTATGCACTGTACAGAGGGGGGGGGGGTCAGATATGAACTGTACTGTCATTGCAGGAGGCACGAAATATGCTTTGAATATGAATATTCAATATTGATACATATTAAATGCATTTGAATATGAACGTGTCATACAGTCATAAATCTAAGGTTGTGAGTATCCAACCAGTGCCGTGACCCCGACCAAGTGTGTGAGAACTGTTGATGGTGCTCGTTGTGGCAGTGATTTGCTGTGTAAAATTGTACTCCAGGTAGAGTTTCATTGAGAGAGAGAGATTAGGCAAATGATGCCGTACTGCCTTGTGACTTGTGCCTCAGCGCGCAGTGCTGATGATTTCAATTGAAAATCCAGGCTCCGCCATTGCCTCTGCTCTGCAAACTGTCAGCACCATGGACAGCGACGCAGTGTATTCTAATGGGGCGTCTGGAGCTTGCCGGGCTTAAAGGTGGAATAATAGCCTATGTGATAGACATCGTAAAACACTGAGGAAGTTGGCAAAGCTGCATACTTATTATTTTAGCAATCGTTAATTAAATGAGAATGAACAACACATTATAACATATCTGATACCACCAAATTTCGTTCCTAATTTCGCTATGGAGATCAAATAGACCTGGAGTATATTATCAGATGTATTCGTTTTATTTGTAAATGACATTCCCTGTCTTAAAAGCAGGGTTATTCATTCAATTACAATGCTGCGGAGGGGAATTATATGTTTTCTAAATAAGAAATGACAATCAGATATGATCAGTTTGCTCATCTAGTTAAATTTGATGTCACTTGGAATTATCGACCTCCATGTAATATAATACATACTCACTCAGTTACTCATCATCCCGCTCTCGCTTGCATGCACGCACGCACACACACACACACACACACACACACACACACACACACACACACACACACACACACACACACACACACACACACACACACACACACACACACACGCACGCACGCACGCACGCACGCACGCACGCACGCACGCACGCACACACACACACACACACACACACACACACACACACACACACACACACACACACACACACACACACACACACACACACACACACACACGCACGAATCCATCAGAAATGGCAACTTTGTTTCCCCTTTATAGTTGTCCTCCAGAGGCGTGAATCTACTTTGCATTATGCAAAATAAATAATGAATGAAGAATGGCCTAATAAACATAATAGATCACACGAGCTAACATAAATCATTAAAGGATGTAAATAAATATGTTTTTATTTGTTGTTTAACCTTTATTGAACTATGCTGATAGCTTAATAAAAACATACCTGAGTTATAGAAGAATCTTTATATTGCTTGTCGACTCAGCAATCCTTGGAGTTTTCGAGTTATTTTGAACCAGACATCAGTCATGTCCAATTAATACACAGTTAATGATGCTTGAACCTTGCGATGACTGAGACAACAGGAGTTTTCAATGGCACCCGGTTTCTGCCGTCAATACTCCCAAGTAGCTTTATCGACGACCAGTTTACTTTTCTCAAAATGTCTTGGACATGCTACATTTTGTGCAACCGTTATCCCTTCTCAAAGTTTGAAGGTAAAACAGCCGACTCCCGCTCCTCCTACAGTTGCTGTGTTTTTGACAGTGAACGGAATATCAAGCAGAATAGAGTCCGGTGAAGAAACCAAGTCAGGTCTGACGTTCCAAGGAGAGCGCTGCCGACGTGGCTTAAAACGATAATTTGGTAGACCAAGTCCAGACAAATTACCCAACTATAATAATCACCGATGTTGATATGAAAAGATTGGCAGTTAACGGCACAAATCCTACATGAGGCAGGCTGCGGTGCATCTCTACTGCCGTAACAAAACTGATTTCTGATTCTGCAGAAAGCAGCGCGAACGTGCGAATGACGCAGATGATGTATAATCAGGCGAGAGCAGCTCTGGGCCAGGGTGTTAACACAGGTTAAATCTCAAACTTACAATGAAACCGTTACGTTTATTTTAGCTGAATACATTAATTGAGATTCCCTATGTGCACATATTCATTTTGACCATTGCTTTGAATGCCATCTCAACAATATTAATATAATTATAAATGGGTTTAGCACATACTGTCTAAAGCTTTAGAGCCCAGTTTTAGAGCCACATAATGACTACTACAATGCATAGTGGATGGTTGCATTGAGATTCAGTTAAATAATCACAACTTGTTTTCCCATAGGAATAGGATTTCCCTGGGTATTTCCCCATAAGGAAAAGACCAGCCCCATTGGGGAAATAGAATAACCAATCTTTATTTCAATCTCAAGATTTGAACTCATGCCTGTGTAGTAGAGGAAGTGTTTTGCACCTGAGTATGCAACCTATTTTAGCTGGTGTTTTGTTGCTCGAGTCCATTTCCAACAGTAATTAGCCAATGATTTGGGGCACCCAATAATCTACATTGCAGATACTGTTACCAGCAGATATATATATATTCATCCTCATTATGTGTTTTCTTCTAAAGAAAAGTTGTTTTTGATTAAAAACAGCAGAGAGTGAGAGTGAAAATGTGCCTCAGAACATTGCCTAAATTACTTTGTAATTAGTTGAGAGTGAACAAATGGGGAGCTGCGTGTCAAAATTAAATCAAGTGCACATCTTCATGACTGCTGAATAGAGGCCGCATGTTTCTGAAATATGAACTGAAACAAACTCCTGGGTTTGGATACAATCAGAGTGATTTAGTTCATTTGCCAACCTCAATTTCTGAGTGGAAAATTAGTCTTTGTTTTTTTTTTTTTTTTTTTTTTAAGTTCATGAATACAAAATAGGTTGTATGGGTTGTAGTCTATCAATACTTAGTCTTGATGAGGTACACCTGCTGATATTGATGGCAAATTACAGAAGGCATTGATTTCTGTTCCAAATAACATTCATTTTATTTCCGAAGTGTTGCGTTGCAAACGAAGGGTGGTGTGGCTAAACATCTGTACTTGACATGATCTCACTCAAGAGCTCACTCAAGAGCTCACTAAAGAGCTCACTAAAGAGTTCTAGTCTAGATCATGGTTTAATCCTGCCAGCATCATTTATTACCCAGAGTCATGTCTTTATGTAAATATATGGCTACGTTATGACCCAGATAAGATCATGAATGTTTTCACAGGATCACCATGGTGACCATGGTACTGGATATAGCGTTTAGATAAATCAAATGAGCCATATGTAGGCTAGAGCCAACATTTATCACAACCACATCTACATCATTGTCAAAAGCTGTATACATTCAAATTCACACATAGCCTCTAATTGAAAAAAGCTAATAACTTAGTAAAATACAACACGTCTTTGACTTTAACACATAGAGCTGGTATAATTGTGCAATAACTGATCGACAAGCACCACCAGAATCAGATAAACATAAACATAACCCACAGGACAAGTCCAATAATTTGTAATGAACTGCCAGAGGCAGTAGCTGCATTGATATTTTCTACAACATAAATAAACCAATATTTATCAATAAAGACATTCTTTACATTTAATGTATGGGTTATTGTTGATGTTCTCATGTCTGTTTTACATTTCAAAAGTGAAACATTCAATATTAAAAGGTTCCCCTCCCTATCTAGAGAATCTATTCTTTAGAGAGGAGCTCCCTGGTAGTGAGTCTGGGCTGTGAGCTAATTGAACATCATAGTAATGGCACTCTCTGGGGGTCTGGTTGAGAGCTGCTGCTCAGCCCCCAGCACCATCCATAACACTGACAGAATCCTCCATGCTGCCAGCCCCACTGTGGCAAACACTGAAATCTACAGAGAAGGTGATGGATGCACTCTTTAGCTGACATAGTGTAACAATCTTTACCACAATTTCATTTTTTCCCCTCAGATTCAATTGCTGTTGTCTGATCGCCTTCTTCCCAGCTCACTTTCTTATCCTGTATTCGTTTTTGGACCCAAATTCTACTTTTTGGGGCAAACAAGTAGTGGTGCGCAGGTTTTAGGCTTCTCTCTTGAGATGCATGGTGTCACCTAAAAGCAGATTGTTGTAGGCAGAGTGGTGTAAAGTAAATCTCACTATAGTGCACAGAACACAATTATATCGCAATGCAATCTTTAGAATATGCATGTGATGGTAAAACAAAAGTTTCACTGACAGTGAAAACGGCATCTGAATGTGTTAAAACTGCTTCCTTGAACATGGTATTGACCCTGCCATTCCCTGAAACATGTTCATATACTGTACCTATTTGTACGCTACACTCTAAGGAAAAAGTTGCTATCTTGAACCTAAAAAGGTTATCTGGCTGTCCCCATAGGAGAACCCTTTAAAGAACCCTTTTTTGGTTCCAGGTAGAAGCCGTTTGGCTTCTACGAAGAACCCTTTTCACAGAGGGTTCGACTTTAAACCCAAAACGGTTCTACCTGAAACCAAAAAGGGTTCTCCTATGGGGATAGCCAAAGAACAAAGGCTGCTCAATATGGGGTCAATTCTACCTAACCTGTTGCTTATGAATCATATTAAGCAATCTGCCTACGTTAGTTTCTGCTGTATTTATAATTTTTCCTGTCCAAAAGCTGAGCCATGTGCACGACGTCTTTAATGTTCATCTGTTTCTCCAAGCCTATATACAAGTGTATTTTCCCAGAACTATCCATGATGTTAAGTCAGCAGTGTTGTGGGTGGAAACCCTGGATAATATCTACTACCAGCACCCTCAAAAGTCATCCAACCCAGTATGAATAAAGAACACTTCACAGCCAAGCAGAGAGCTGTCACAGCAAGGCAGACCTCAACCTCATTACTAGAGGGACACATAGATAATGCGCAGTGTATCTGGCAGGTTTTTTTCCCTGTTTAATTTGAAGTGTAGCGGCATCGTTTCAGATGAAAATATACGGCAGGGAAGATTATAGGTCTCTTGATATGGCCCTAAAGCATTTTCTCATCCACTTTTATTCCCCACCATGGTCTATTAATCTAAGAACCAGATACTTATCCTCATGGTGATTTACCCCCATATAAATATGATGACATAAGGATAGGATTAAGCATTGGCAGAGTTATAGGTTTATAGTAAAGGTTTAGTCAAGGGTCAGTGCTGGAATTGGTTTTAACGCTCTCTTAACTCAGTGGAATCAAGGATTACTAAATTGGCCACTAGCAAAAAAAAATTGTAAGAACAAATTTCACTGTGATTCTGTTATGTTAATAATTTAGAGGAAGGAGTCAGAGTCTCTTCTGAACCAATTTGTTTGTATTGTTAATCAGTTACGGACTTATGATTTTAATTAATATGATTCGTTGTATGTCTAAATGAATTTTACATTAGCAACCACCCTTCCCCATGCTCCTCCTCCTCCTCCTCCTCCTCCTCCTCCTCCTCCTCCTCCTCCTCCTCCTCCTCCTCCTCCTCCTCCGTCTCCATCTCCTCTACCAGAACCACAACCGTAGCACTGGTACTAACTTTGACTCACAATGAGTACTAGCCTTGTCTCCCTATGCCGTCTGCACCTAAACTGTAGCTACAGCCAGTTTATATAAATCATGTAATCAGCCTTGTCAGCCTCAGCCTTTGTGAGCAAACTGGCTCTTCATATGGCTCTACTTTCTTTGTTAGATACACTCAATATATTATATTTCCTTTGACCCCCCTCCCACCACCCACTCCAATCCTTCCACATCGCAGCAGCCTCTTCATCTGGTGACGATAACACCTTTTATGTCATTACTTTTATAGCTCCCCAGGCTTGACTACTGAATATACAAGGAAAAGTGTTCCACTGTAGCATGTCATCGGTATTATATTATTCAAAGCTAGGGTGAACAAAGTCTAGGTATGTTATTGGGTTGCATTTGCAATTATGAGAAGGAACAAATGAAGCAGGAAATATCTGAAGGGTGTCTGTGAGCTGGCTTCTAATTTCATTGAACATAGTGTGCTTGACTTGTATTAGACTAAGAAAGGTCAGAAGACTCAGCACAAACATACTCCCAAGGTCCTCTCCAGTAATGGAGATGCATATGGATGAGCTGCTATCTCATTATTAGTAAAGAGATGGAGGGAAAAAGCTGTGCCTAGAATCACTTCTTTAAGGTGAAATATATTGCATACTATAACAGGCCTCCTCTTACTTATCCAGGAAATGGTACAGCTGCTAACAGCTCTCTAGAAAAATACGGATGCAAAGAAACTGCTCTGTGATAAAAGTACTTCACACAGATGTACTCTGCGCTAATCATATAGCAGCCATTTACAGTACCATAAGATTGGCTCTAATGGACTTCAGAGCTGAGGACTTATATACATTTCACTTTGCCAGGCTGTGTGGACTGTGGCATTGAACCCAGGCACTTAAAAGAGTGGTCAGCAAAAGGTGGAATAAACAGCTATTTATATGCATTAAAGGGAAACAATAGGCAACAGAGAAATAGCTGTGTCTGCTGTTCTGCGACAATTTTACAGGTCCACTCTGCTGTGCAACGTGTGCCAGTACCATGGTCCTGTCACTCAGACTACTGGTAAGGAAAAACAGAGGCTTTTTACCACTGGAGAGAACCCTGACAGGGCAGCAGCTATTCTTCATGGGATCCAGCAACATTAAGGCTATTTAAAATATTACATTTCATAACATTTACACAATACATTAAGTGTGTTCCCTCAGGCCACTACATATCTACAATCCAAAATCCATGTGTATGTGCGTGTAGAGTGCGTGTCTTATCATGTGTATGTGTGGCTGTGCGTGTGTCTCTTCACAGTCCCCACTGTTCCATAAGTTGCATAATCTGATTCTACTGCTTGCATCAGTTATGGCTCTGCACACTTGTATCATACTCATAGTCCTTGTCTAGTGTATCATTCACTCTGAATCATTAAGAGCCCTATAGCACAGCGCAGGGCATAGGTAAAATGCCACAGACAGGTTGAGTGTAGTCCTAGCAGAGCAGAATGTGACACCATTACTTGAGCACCCTCCAGCCCTTTTGTAATTTTTAAGGAACTGTTGCATGATAAATCTTCACAATGGCAAATGAGTCTCATACAATAACAAGCTTTTATTGTTCTTTAAGTGTCAGATTCTAAACCAGCGGAAGAAGAGACAAAAAAGTCTTGGGGAAATCTGATTACATTGACACATTTTATTTTTAATTGGGTCTGTCGGTTTTAAGTGCCATATTGATGCAGCAGACTAAAAATTGCACAATTACAACGTCTAAGAGATTGGGATGGAGGTTCAGCCATTTTATTCATTTACTCCATACACTTCTCCCCATCTGCATTTGACAAGGGTGACCTGCTTCAGGAAGCTAGGCATATGTCGCATGTCACTACTTCACATGAGAGGCATTTGAACATCTTTTAATGTTTTTAGCAAAAACATTTTTTTTTCTTCAGAAATGCCTTCTGGAACATGTGAACGTTCATGTGCCTTAATAAGAAACGTCCATCTGTATATACGAATACACTTTTTTACTTCTGAGCCTAGTTGGTTAATCCACAGAAAAAGTCAGGAACCTTCCCGCGAGGCATGATTTGCTGAGATAATGGATGGGCTGGACATGGTGGTAGATGAGTTTGGATTGGTCTGCCATGTAGCATGCTTCTGTCTAATGCATGACCTGCTCAGTATGTGTTGATAAGCCTTTCTATCGGGGATTTTTTGAAATGTATAACGTTAGCCATCGAGAACTACAAAAGTTTTGCTACTTTTCTCAACAACATTGATGCCCTGAATTTAGCAGGCGCTATTGACAGATCAGTTGGCAAACGTTGAGATGGCCTAATTTCTACACAAGCCATGGTCAGTGTGAACCAGAGTAACTTAACATAAAGCTGGCCAAAGAAGATGTAGCTACAAACAAAGAGGAGTTAAATGTTTCCAGTCGGCCGTGAAGCTTTCATTTGAGTTTGGATGAAATGATTGAATAACATGTTTGTGTACATTTATTTTGCAACGCTTGTGCACACGACACGTGCATTGTGGTCAGCATATAATAGTCTAGCTACATTTCCAGATATGATACGTTTCTAATTTTGTCAGAAATTCATTTTCATTGCAAGTTAAAGCATACTGTACGCTAGCTAGCGAACATTAGCTTGCTGGCTCGCTAGCTAATGTTAAATGTATGATCTGATAGTAATATTATTTGAATCAGAAAACCATTTGCATTGCTAGTTATAGCCTAATGTTAGCTAGCTAGCTAATATTGAACCTAGTTGGTTAGCTTTAGCTACCTGCATATTCATACTACAACTATGACAATCAGTTCATATTTGTAGTAGTATGAGTTCAGATTATTCCAGTTCATTGTTTAGCTGGCTAGCTACAAGTCCAAACGAAAGACTCCACTTCTCCAGGTGAATACACGACCCATCAAGTTAGCCAGGTGTGTCTGGGAGTGATCACGGCCATCTATTGTATTTCATGTTTACAGATCTAGACAATAGGGACCCATCCTCTTAGCTAGATGTGACTGGGGTGATTATAGCATTTATTTCACATGACCCATCAATTCAGACAAGTGATTCTGGGTAAGCGTCACCTAATAATCATCTGGAAACATTCTGTTTTTGATATTGCAACTGTGCAAATATGCAAGTAACCATTTCACTGTACTGTTTACACCTTCTGTATCCTGTGCATGTGACAAATAAACAGAGATTGTATTTGATATAATGTGTGTTTACCAGAGATGATAATGTGAAGAACAACATGACCTGCACCAAAGTCAGATTAGGATATAGGCCAAGGACGAGAGAAAGTCTATTTTTACCTGGAGTTTTTCCTTATTTGAGGCTCCTACTTTTAGTCTTGAAAACCTTGGTCATTTACTACACTACTCACTCTGTTTAGCACATGACCTCACGTGAATCCTTAAAAAGATGGGTGGGGCTAAGGGTTAAGAGGGTATGAATGGGTGTAGACAAAGAGGAGCTCTCCAGTAGGTTTACCAAAGCATTCAAGGGCCATTTTCTCAAAAGTGGGGTTACAAGTTTATCACATTTCAAAGCAGAATTACTTTCCCATTGTTCCTCAAATGCTGTGTTTGATAAACAATTTTCGAGCTCAGAGTCTCTACTTTTATTCAAAGTAAAAAACAAACAATTTCCAATTGTTCTACATAGGATCAAATTCAGACTTGTGCATATTATCAAGGCAATTTTTAGAAACCCCTGAGTCCTAACTTTCTAGGCACTACGAAAACCAGAAAAATTGCCTTGACAATAAGCACAAGTTGTGTTAGGTATAACACATGTGTGACTGACATGTAGAATAATACCAAAGTCAAACACAGATTAATGGATTTAGGTATCAAATAGAAACGGATGTGGGCAGAAAATTAATTAATCTTGAGAGGTTATAATGTTAACTACCTCTGCTGGAGACAAAAGACAGATTCTCTCTCCTTAGAGACAATATTATACATCTGTCACCAAGCTGTTGCTGTGGTGCAACGTCGCTGTGAGTTATGGAATGTCTATAAAAATAGCAAGCTGCTGTCAAGGCAGCTGAGCATCTTCATTCTCACTGTTGAAACTATAGATTATTATAGCTGTGCACCCATTTCCTTGTTACAATAATTCCTCCATAGAGATTCCTCCAAGTTCTTTCTACCCATATCAAGACCACATAAAAGGCACAAAAGCAATGTTTTATTTTGAGCATTTTTGGTTTAAGGTACTTCTTGTAACCTGTATTGTCAGGAGCTCATAATACAACACAAGCGAAATTTGTAGCCACCTAATTGGATCCGCACTACTCAAGAACGTTGTGGACAGGGACATAAAAAGCTAATTCACTCCAACCTGTCTAGCACTGTTTACAGAATCTCTCTTCATACAAGGGCCAACTGCCACTGGCATAGCACGCCCCTCCGTAGTGGGGTTCCCAGGAGGTTGGGCCCTCTAGATAGCATATGAACATGTCATTGGCCATGATTATTTTGGGGGGAATTACAGGAAATTAGCTTCAAAACGGAATCAGCATCATTAAAATAATAAGAACCCTTTATTTAGCTTCTATGGCTCTTTTCATTAAAGAAATAATCTCAAACTGTTTGAAAAGAAAAATAAAGAAGCATCAAATCAAATATACATCATATATACAAAAGTATGTGGACACCCCTTCAAATGAGTGGATTATGTTATTTCAGCCACACCCCTTGTTGACAGGTGTATAAAATGGAGCTCACAGCCGTGCAATCTCAATTGCCAAACATTGGCAGTAGAATGGCCTTACTGAAGAGCTCAGTGACTTTCAAGGTGGCACCGTCAAAGGATGCCACCTTTCCAACAAGTCATTTTGTCAATTTTCTGCCCTGCTAGAGCTTCCCTGGTCAACTGTAAGTGCTGTTATTGTGAAGTGGAAACATCTAGGAGCAACTACAGCTCTGCCGCGAAGTGGTAGGCCACACAAGCTCACAGAACGGGACCGCCTCGTGCTGAAGTGCGTAGCGCATAAAAATTGTCCGCCCTCAGTGGCAACACTCACTACCGAGTTGGAAGCAATGTCAGTACAAGTACTGTTCGTCGGGAGCGTCATGAAATGGGTTTCCATGGCCAAGCAGCCACACACAAGCCTAAGATCACCATGTACAATGCCAAGCGTCGGCTGGAGTGGTGATTAAGCTCGCCACCATTGGACGCTGAAGCAGTGGAAACACATTCTATAGAGTGATAAATCACGCTTCACCATCTGAAAGACCAACAGGTGAATCTGAGTTTGGTGGATGCCAGGAGAACGCTACCTATCCCAATGAATAGTGCCAACTGTAAAGTTTGGTGGAGGAGGAATAATGGTCTGGGGCTGTTTTTCATGGTTCAGGCTAGGCTCAATAGTTCCAGTGAAGGGAAATCTTAAAGCTACAGCGTACAATGGTCAACTAGACAATTCTAGACAATTCTTTGCTTCCAAATTTGTGGCAACAGTTTGACAAAGGCCCTTTCCTGTTTTAGCATGACAATGCTAAAAGCGAGAACCATACAGAAATGGTTTGTCGAGATCAGTGTGGAAGAACTTGACTGGCCTGCACACAGCCCTGACCTCAACACCATCGAACACCTTTAGGATGAATTGGAACGCCGGCTGCGAGCCAGGCCTACAACCTCACAAATGCTCTCGTGGCTGAATGGAATCAAATTGCCGCAGCAATGTTCCAACATCTAGTGGAAAGCCTTCCCAGAAGAGTAGAGGCTGTTATAGCAGCAAAGGGAGGGCCAACACCATGTTATTGCCCATGATGATGGAATGAGATGTTCAACAAGCAGGTGTCCACATACTTTTGTAGTGTATGTGTAGCTACATAAGAGAATAGGTCTGGACAATGACAATTGTGAACTAGAGTTGAACGTTTTGGGTGTTTGAAGTCTCCAACATATGGGGCGACAGTCAAGAGGGATCCACATAGCTCGAGTAGAGGGAGGTGAGCAGGTCCTCTGGTGGCAGGCAGGCAACACAGTTCACTCTCCATTCGAGACGTCTCACCGGCACCTCGCAGTCCCCGCCGTCTGTCTGTGACTTCTCCATGGTCATTGACTTGGTCTTGTACGAGGTTCCCACTCACTTAATGATGACAGCACGCACAACACTTCGGGGGAATCCTCGGACTGAGCGATACTGCCAGCTCGCCATAATTTGCAGTCCTCCTCATGGGTCAGGAGACAACCAAAGAATAGGGTGTTGAATTCAAATCAAAACACACTAGCTTGTTAGGTAGCTATATTGAAAGAGCTGATTTGCTATCAAATTCACAGGCAGAGAAACGCAGACTTAAGGTAAACTCCACCCAAAAACTATATTTTGGTGTTTGATGTTCCGGTTAGCATTATATGATTCAAAATGCATCATACGGGGATGATTTCTGTATTTGCAAATCTTGAACATTTGATTTCTGACAAGCAAAACATTTTGGGACTATGTCATCAATAAACTAATAGTTTTGGGGTGGAATTTTCCTTTAAATTATAGGCTACTCATTTAGCTGTTCAAAACCAAAGAAAATACAAATATTCAAATAAATCAGATTAATTTATTAATTTAATATTTAGGCTTACATACCAAAGTGCCATTCAATGTCTTTGGTTTAGCCTAATATGTTTACAAAAACGCATACGTTGGCAGAGAATTGATATCGCCAGTGAGTAAGATTTATTTTTGTGGATAACGTCAGCATGACTTTCAGAATGTACTGCATCTGATTTGAAGGCAGTCTACGCTACAGTACATACAGCGCCTTCAGGAAGTATTCAGATCCCTTGACTTTTCCACATTTTGTTACGTTACAGCCTTTTTCTAAAATGTATTAAACAGCTTTTCCCTCATCAATATACACAAAATACCCTACAATGACAAACCACATTTACATAAGTATTCAGACCCTTTACTCAGTACTTTGTTGAACCACCTTTGGCAGTGATTACAGCATCGATTCTTCTTGGGTATGATGCTCCAAGCTTGGTACACCATTATTTGGGGAGTTTCTCCCATTCCTCTCTACAGATCCTCTCAAGCTCTGTCAGGTTGGATGGGGAGTGTTGCTGTACAGCTATTTTCAGGTCTCTACAGAGATGTTAGATCGGGCCACTCAAGGACATACAGAGTGTGCTGTTTTAGCTGTGTGCTTAGGGTTGTTTTCCTGTTGGAAAGTGAACCTTCGCCCCAGTCTGAGGTCCTGAGCGCTCTGGAGCAGATTTTCATCAAGGATCTCTCTGTACTTTGCTCCGTTTGTCTTTGCCTCGATCCTGACTAGTCTCCCAGTCCCTGCCACTGAAAAACATCCCCACAGCATGATGCTGCCACCACTATGCTTCACCGTAGGGATGGTGTCAGGTTTCCTCCAGAAGTGACTGTTGGAATTCAGGCCCAAAAATTCAATCTTGGTATCATCAGACCAGAGAATCTTGATTCTCATGGTCTGAGAGTCATTACTGTAGGTGCCTTTTGGCAATCTCCAAGCGGGCTGTCATGTGCCTTTTACTGAGGAGTGGCCTCCATCTAAAATAATGGCCTGATTTGTTGAGTGCTGCAGAGATGGTTGTCCTTCTGGAAAGTTCTCCCATCTCCACAGAAGAACTCTAGCGCTCTGTCAGAGTGACCATCAGGTTCTTGGTCACCTCCCTGACCGAGGCCCTTCTCCCACGATTGCTAAGTTTGTCAGCTGTGGAACCTTATATAGACAGGTGTGTGCCTTTCAAATCATGTCCAATCAATTGAATTTACCACAGGTGGACTCCAATCAAGTTGTAGAAAGATCTCAAGTATGAGCAATGGAAACAGGATGCACCTGTCTCAGAGCAAAGGGGCTTTTATATTTTTAATAAATTTGCTAAAAGTTCTTAAAACCTTTTTTAGCTTTGTCATTATGGTGTATTGTGTGTAGATTGCTGTATTTATTTAATACATTTTAGAATAAGGCTGTAACGTAACAAAATGTGGAAAAGTAATGGGATCTGAATACTTTCCGAAGGCACTGTTTATACTGTAACATATAAAGTATTGCACATTGCATATTGAAAACTGGTATGCCTACCAATTACTCTAGTTCACCAGACACTTCCACCCATGTGCAATTAGAGGTTAGCCTTACCTGTACATGTAACCTATACCTTATGTTTGAGGAACTTCACATTTCCTTCTTTGAAAAGTTCTGATTTAGACTAGCAATTAGACTGTGGGTGATATTAGGCCTATGTGTATATGGGGCTCCTGAGTGGGGCAGCGGTCTAAGGCACTGCATCTCAGTGCAAGAAGCCTCACTGCAGTCCCTGGTTTGAATCCAGGCTGCATCTCATCCGACTGTTATTGGGAGTCCCATAGGGCAGCACACAATTGGTCCAGTGTCGTCCGGGTTTGGCTGGGGTCGGCTGTCATTGTAAATAAGAATTTGTTCTTGCCTGGTTTAAAACATATGTAACCCATTCCTTATGTTTGAGAAATGTCATATTTCCTACTTTGAAAAGTTCTGATGTAGACTAGGAATTTGGTTTATGATCTATAACACATATTTTGCAGGAATTCTATATTTAAATCTAGTTTCTTTTTGAATTCTTCCCACATACCAGTCACAAGGTCTAGGCCTACACAGTAACAAATATATTCCTACCTCAGAACATTTCCAGCTTAATGCGCTGCAGTAGGAGTCTTTGGTCCCATGGGTAATTCTGTTCATATTGGTGATCTTCTCCTAACAGCGCATCATGGTTCAATCTGCAGGAGTTTGACAGCTTTCAGATCATTAGGCTCAGCCTAAGAGACCCAGCATGACTACAGAGAGAGGAGGATCTGAGTCACAATACCCAAGCACGCACCACCAACACCCAAGGAGAGGAAGAAGGTGAGGGTGGCCCTAATAAGAGGAGGAAGGTGAGGGTGAGGGGAGATGGCACCAGGACCAAGAAGAGAAAGACGGACTGCAGGGGTGTTAGAGCTGGACCACCAGAGGAGAAGCAGGGGGCGTGTGATGAGGGAAGCCCCTTGCCTCCACACCTCTTTAAAAAGCCTGTTGGAGGCTGGGATGAAGCTAGTGTACGGTGACGAGCAGCACAACATTACCCAGCAGCCCTCCAAGTCCCCAGCCACCTCCTCGGCTTCACAATTAATGTGTCAAGCGTCTGAAATAGTAGGCCCTCCAAGTGGACCTAATCTCGGCTTTCTGCCTCAAATTGACAAATGGCTGCATCTAGCCTTACAGGATGCCGACTCATACTACCGACAGAAGAAATATGGGATCACAGCCAGTCGTTTTACCACAGCTCTGGAGGTACTTGATATTTAAATTATATCTGTCCGTAGTCCTTCCTTATTTATTTTTTATTCACTTTATAAACAAATAGATGACATGATTATTTATTGTATCCATCCCTCCCCAGTCTAGTAAAATAATTGCCAAACATTGTTAAATCAAAGTGTTGAAAACTTGAAATGAAAACGGCCAGAACTTATGGCAGCAGACAGCTTTCCCCCAGGGTGTTTGACCTCCATTTTAACAAATGGAATGTGTTACAAATGCCATGGCCTTTAATGTAATACATATTTAGATACAGTTCTGTACATCTATTTGGCTTGTAACAATGGTGGCACAATGTTGTATGGTTAAAACAGAACATTTGGAGAGGTGTTCAAAGCAACTTATTACAAAGCTCATGTACACTTTGAAAATCCCACAAAGAAGCAAACTCTCAGTGGTATACTAAAAAGCAGGATCAATTCGTTAGCCAGCAAACTTTGATAAGCAACCAGAAAAAGCTTGACTTTCTGGTTCATTGAAAAAGTTTAACTTATGTGTATTACTTTTGTCCAACTTTTTTTTTTCAACTAATCTACACAACCTACTCCACATCATAAAAAAAACTTCCAAATAAAAATGTTTCATACAAATACAAATCTTTTAGAAATTGAATTAATAAAAAATGTAAACTGTCAGCCTACACTGGCAAAACACAGAAGACACTGGGCCAATTTTGCACTGTCCTATGCAGCCTGGATTCCAACCAGGGTGTCTGTAGTGACACCTCAAGCACAGATACAATGCCTTAGACCACAGTGCCACTCCGGAGCCCAAATAACACTTGGAGGGAGCTAATTTGGCCGCCATTGCAGTTGTGAATCATTTTGAATACGATTCTACCAACTTACTGGCACATACTGTATCCATTGTTTTTTTTTTGTCAAAATTGCTCTCTGATTTTCAAACAGATTTAAGTCAGGACTGAGACTGAGCCACTCAAAAAAATGTAATCCCTTTTTAGATGTAATTGTAAGGCAGCAAAATGTGAAGACTTTGCTAGTGGTATGTAGACTTTAACATGGCGCTGTATCAAAATATTTAGGCAAGTTAGCTGGCTATCTCCTTGAACCTGCTTTGTAGGTATACCCTTCTGGTCTAGTGTTCAAGGTGGAACTTTCAAAACTATCTCAGTTGATTCTTTGCTGAAATAAATGATTTCATTACTGCACAGCCAGGTACATCTCTCAGTCTCTGATATGCAAATGAATCATTCATGAATCCTTACCTGTACTTTGTTGAGAGATGTCCTCTCGTTAGCACATACTGCATAGTTCTGCCAGTGGCACCAAAGTGTTGTCTTAGTCATTTGATTAAACTCCTTTGATAACTAATTTGTTACAGTGCACTCTTAGAAGAAAATGATTCTAAAACAGTTATTCGGCTGCCTGTCACCATAGGATAACCCTTTTTGGTTCCAGGTAAAAACCTTTTTGGTTCCAGGTAGAACCATTTTGGGTTCCATTTTTTCACCTTTATTTAACCAGGTAGGCTAGTTGAGAACAAGTTCTCATTTACAACTGCGACCTGGCCAAGATAAAGCATAGCAGTGTGAACAGACAACACAGAGTTACACATGGAGTAAACAATTAACAAGTCAATAACACAGTAGAAAAAAAATAAAAAAAATAAAAGTCTATATACATTGTGTGCAAAAGGCATGAGGAGGTAGGCGAATAATTACAATTTTGCAGATTAACACTGGAGTGATAAATGGTCAGATGGTCATGTACAGGTAGAGATACTGGTGTGCAAAAGAGCAGAAAAGTAAATAAATATAAACAATATGGGGATGAGGTAGGTAAAATTGTGTGGGCTATTTACCGATAGACTATGTACAGCTGCAGTGATCGGTTAGCTGCTCAGATAGCAGATGTTTGAAGTTGGTGAGGGAGATAAAAGTCTCCAACTTCAGCGATTTTTGCAATTCGTTCCAGTCACAGGCAGCAGAGAACTGGTGCAAAAGGCGGCCAAATGGGGTGTTGGCTTTAGGGATGATCCCCTCTTCACAGAACCTGAAACAGTTCTATTTGGAATCAAAAGGGTTCTACTTGGAGTCAACAAGGGTTCTTCAAAGGGTTCCCCTATGGGGACAGTAGAATAACCCTTTAAGATTCTAGATACTGTAGCATATTGTTTTCTGAGAGTGTATGGTCACCTCAACTGCACCTCAGACATTTTTTCCACGATCCCTAGAAAAACCAGGACTTGTTTGAAATGTTCCTGTGCAAAGACAAAATGAGTGTAAGCAGGCAAGAGAAGGATTTCTTAGACTTGATGTCAAATCTGTTAACATTCTGCCTGCTGAGATGTTACTAATTTCTGTCTATTTTGAGAAGCTTTGTGTTCTAATGTTGAAATACTCTGGTTATTATCAAGGTAGAGACTGTACTGTAACTCAATTATGAGATTTGGTTAATGAAAGCCTCTCTCTCAGTTGAACAATCTTTGCGAATGGAGTATGAAGACATTTCTATGGTTGCCAGTTTGATTAAGTCCAGACTTCTTTCCTTTTCCCTGAGACTGAAGAGACCAGAGATAGCCCTAAACCACTCCCACGGGTAAGGATTAGGATACTTGTCAGATTCATTGTCACAAAACACCTAGCTAAGGACTCTACAGTGAGAGAAAGTCATAATTACCCTTAACAAGCCTGAAAACATCTCACATAGACATCAATTTATCGGCAAAGGGGTAATATAAATGTTACCCCCATCTTGTGTAGCCAAAAGCCATCTGAAAGGTCTTCCTCTGTATACTGTTGATTCTATGTGTATAATAGTGAGGGTGTGTTAATGGAGCTTTGAGATAAAAGCTAGTGATTTCTGAGCGGTGTCTATGCTGCCCACCCGTCTGACCTCCCCTTGCCTCTCTCCCTCCGACCTGCCTGTTAGTCAGACCATTACACCTGTCCACCGCCCCCTCCATTAGGACCCAGACCTGGACCCCCATAAGTCACCCTGTCCTGGCCCCACTGTCTTCTTACCCTTGGAAGCACACAGTGCCTGGGAATTACAGTATATGTGAAACTTTACCCCTCGTCTGAGCCTATCATCTATGGAGCTATGTAACAATGTAGGTTTTAGTGCTGCTGTTGATGTAACTGTTGGGTTTTAACCTCTACTCCCACACCACTACATGTCCAAGGTCGACATTCATGATTGGAGATATCGCCACCCATGGTTATGTCAACAAAATAATGTCCCATCTGTTCTGCAGTTTTCGGCAACCTTGTTGCCATCTTTTGTCGGTTGCCATTGGCAACGTTCTATTCAATTAATTCCCTTGACAACTTTCCTTTAGTTTATAACTTTCTTTCACATTTCTCTTCGTATTATTTCCTTACAAGAGTTGGCAGTTTCAATGTTGATTAATCACATATCACAATCCTGCAATAAAGAGGGGAAGGGGTTCTGTCTCTAATGTGTCTGTGTTGTATTCCTTTTTGTTTAGTTGTAAGATCTACAATCTGTTGTATTTGATTGTCACTCTCTTTCAGTATATCAGTATGTGAATCCATTTAGCAGCTTATCATATGGCATCGCCAACGCAGCCATAGGCCTATAGTATGATGGCATTACTGGCCTTATGGGCATCTGTCATCTGAAGCAGAGAATAACTAAACTCACACATTGTTTACATGTTGAGCTATATGTTCTCAATTTAAAATGATACCAGTAGACACTGTGTATAAGGTAAACCATATATCCCATTTTGTACATGCCTTTCAACCGCTGACATATACAAATGTTTAGCGCAATTCCAACCCTTATAATTTAGGTACAGTATAAAAAATAAGAACATTACAATTAGGCTATAAGAGATGAGCATTACAAGCAATATTTGATGAGGTTCATTTCATTTCATTCATTTTTAGCAATGATGCATTCAAAATGATTGCAATTGTTCCCATAGATATTGTCACAGATCCCTCTGGAACTTTCAATGCGGACACCTGGCCCCTATTACCACTGATTGCATTTGTGTATATATGCCCTTTGTTCACCATGGTGCTGTCGATTATTGTTACGATGTCCGTTGGTGTGTGTGAGCACCTGTGCTGTGTGTTTAAGCTTTCGTGCCATTGTGTATTGCGCAGATGATTACGGGTCTCGTCCCGTGGGTTAATCATCGGGCGCTTGGGTTATTTATGCGAGGTACTCCTCGCTCTTTTGTTTTGGTTTCCTACCCTGTGTTTTGAATAGTGTTTGTTTGGTCTTCGGCCCGTGCCTTTACACGGCAAGCCGTAATTTGGGTAAGAATTTCTTTTTTTAACCATTACACATTCCTGCTCCTGTCTCCCGAATCATTCATACCAGTGTGACAGAATAATCAAACATTAAGGGAGACAGCGGAAATGGCCAGTCCAACGACGCAGCGACTGGTCCGTCCGGCGCCGCCGCAACTTCGCCAGCTGCAACTGGCCCGTCCGACATCGCCACAACAGGTCCGTTCGACGACAGAGCTTCAGCAGCCACAACTGGCCCGTCCAACGACGACGCAACTTCGGCAGCTTCATTTGGTCCTGATCGACCCGCACTGTGTTCCTGTGATTGTCCTCGAGTCCGGTGTCGTTGCGCTGCTGGTAGTGGGGGGGGGGGGGGGGGGGTTACTGTCACGGATCCCTCCGGAACTTTCATAATGCACACCTGTCCCATATTCCCACTGAATATTATTTGTATATACAGTACGTGCCCTTTGGTTTCCTTGGTCTGGTTGACTATTGCCACAATGTCCGTTGGTGTGTGTGAGTACCTGTGCTGTGTGTTTTGGGCTTTTGTACCCTTGTGGTTTGCGCAGATGATTACGGGCCTCGTCCCATGTGTTAATCTCTTTGCTCTTTTGTTTGGGTTTCAACCCTGTGTTTTTGTTACGTCTTTGTTTGGTCTTCGTCCCCGTGTCTATACACGGTACGCAGTAATTTGGGTAAGACAGTTTTAAAAACTATTACGCATTCCTGTGCCTGCCCCTCGAATCATTCATACCAGCGTGACAGATATAAAGTACATGGTTGGTCTATGTATCACTGACCCTAGATATGCTAGCGACTGGGCTAACACAGCTTAACTTTTAGGTCAACAATATAGTGCATTTATTAACACATTGTTGTCTTTATAATCGTGAGAGATATTGAACAAGCTAGTAACTAGCAAGTTAGTTACACCTATAATTGAAGTCGGAAGTTTACATGCACTTAGGTTGGAGTCATTAAAACTTGTTTTTCAACCACTCCACAAATTTCTTGTTAAAAAACTATAGTTTTGGTCAATCGGTTAGGACATCTACTTTGTGCATGACACAATTTTTTCCAACAATATACAGACAGATTATTTCACTTATAATTCACTGTATCACAATTCCAGTGGGTCAGATTAGGCTAAGCTTCTGACTAATTGACGTAATTTGAGTCAATTGAAGGCCAAACTTCAAATTCAGCGCCTCTTTGCTTGATATCATGGGAAAATCAAAAGAAATCAGTCAAGACCTCAGAAAAAGATGAGATGAATGTACTTTGGTGCGAAAAGTGCAAATCAATCCCAGAACAACAGCAAAGGACCTTGTGAAGATTATAGAGGAAACAGGTACAAAAGTATCTATATCCACAATAAAAACAAGTCCTATATCGACATAACCTGAAAGGCAGCTCAACAAGGAAGGAGCCACTGCTCAATAAACCCCCATAAAAAGCCAGACTAAAGTTTGCAACTGCACATGGGTACAAAGATCGTACATTTTGGAGAAATGTCCTCTGGTCTGATGAAACAAAAATAGAACTGTTTAGCCATAATGACCATCGTTATGTTTGGAGGAAAAAGGGGGATGCTTGCAACCGAATAACACCATCCCAACCGTGAAGCACGGGGGTGGCAGCATCATGTTGTGGGAGTGCTTTGCTGCAGGAGGGACCGGTGCACTTCACAAAATAGATGGCATCATGAGGCAGGAAAATTATGTGGATACATTGAAGCAACATCTCAAGACATTAGTCAGGAAGTTAAATCTTGGTCGCAAATGGGTCTTCCAAATGAACAATGACCCCAAGCATACTTCCAAAGTTGTGGCAGAACCGCTTAAGGACAACAAAGTCAAGGTACTGGAGTGGCCATCACAAAGACCTGACCTCAATCACATAGAACATTTCTGGGCAGAACTGATAAAGCGTGTACGAGCAAGGAGGCCTAAAATCCTGACTCAGTTACATCAGCTCTGTCAGGAGGAATGGGCCAAAATTCACCCAACTTATCAAATCAAATCCAATCAAATGTATATAGCCCTTCGTACCCCAGCCCCCCGACACATAAACTACTGCAGCATAAATATTGGAGGCTGAGACAGGAGGGGTCAGGAGACACTGTGGCCCCATCCGAGGACACCCCTGGACAGGGCCAAACAGGAAGGATATAACCCCAACTTATTGTGGGAAGCTTGTGGAAGGCTACCCGAAACGTTTGACCCAAGTTAAACAATTAAAAAGCAATGCTACCAAATACTAATTGAGTGTATGTAAACTTCTGACCCACTGGGAATGTGATGAAAGAAATAAAAGCTGTAATAAATCATTATCTCCACTATCCTTCTGACATTTCACATTCTTAAAATAAAGTGGTGATCCTAACTGACCTAAGACAGGGAATCTTTACTAGGATTAAATGTCAGGAATTGTGAAAAACTGAGTTTAAATGCATTTGGCTAAGGTATGTAAACTTCCGACTTCAACTGTATGTAGCTTACACGGTTAGGTGACTTTTCTTGTGGCTAGCTACTTCTAGTCCCTCATGCTCGCTTTTACAGAAAAATATCACTTCAGAAAAGTCAACATTTTAAATATTGACATGGACAGCATTGTAGACCATTTCTTCCCTCTTGCTGAAGTTTTAGATCATCTAAAAAGAACAGAGAAATGCTGTGAAAACCAGTGTGCTGCAAAATGTTTTGTCACCAGTGATTGTTTTGTTGACATTTTTAGTTCTCACACACAGTTGCTCCTACGGCACTAATCTGCTGAGCACCTTTGGAGCTCCACCAAAGCAAGGCATTTGATTGGTCTGACGTGTTGTGACGCGTCACTGATTTACACCTGGTTCCGACCCCTCTTCAGCTGATTTCTGTCTTGGAACTTCCCCAGGCTTCCCATTGTAGGGATCAGGATCAGGGTGACAGGTGATTTAGAGCAGTGGTGTTGAACTTAATATAGGTGTTGGGAGTATGTAAAAACCAGTCAAACATTGGAAAGGGGTTTTGGCCAGGAAAGTTTGAAAAGGGCTGGTTTAACACTTCCACATGTTGGGTTGGGATTGCGGGATTATGATAATGTATACATTATTCTAATACAGTATGTAATATATTTGTCCTACCTTTGGAATCAAATTTGGCCTTGGCAGTGGAACCGGTGAACATTATTATTCAACAAATGGCAGCTGCCTTCATTTCTCTCGCAGGCTGCTGTGTTTTGAGGTTTTATGGAGTTGGTAACATTTTGATAATGGATGGGTTCCAATCTAGCACACATATTCACGGCTCCTGAAACCCCAAATAGATTACAGCTTCATTTTTTCCTTTTGTTTCCTTGCTTTGCATTTACCGGCTGTGTGTCGTTAGTGTTTGGCAGAAAATACATTTCAATGTGGTGCATTTTTGTATATTCTGTTGCTTCATAGGAGCTGGCTTTGAGCAGGATGAGTGCAAAAACGGGATTGGATCAAAGACAGCCACGTCGATTCCCACGTAAATGGATTTGGTTTCTTTCGAAGGAGGCTAGAACACGACAAAACAATACAGATAAAAAATACCAATCTTTGAACCCGCTGCGATGACAGTGTTTACAGATGACTTTCTGTTCCAGCGCTGCTTCTGTCTCTTCTCTTCAGGTTGTAGATGCCATCTCTTTCCTATGCTGTTCTGTAAGCACGCTGTCACATCGCACACTTTGAGTTTGTCATGTACAGACAGTTATTTTAAGGTCCCACCATCTTCCTCAGACTGAAAAAAAATGTCAAGGGATATTTTAAGTCTCCCTCGTGTCAAGGGAGAATTTAAGTCTCCCTCATGTCAAGGGAGAATTTAAGTCTCCTTCACGTTCATTGAACAATGGCCATTTACTTGCCATTTCTATATGTAAAGTTTTAAATAGAACACTTACAAGAAACTATAGCTAAAAAGATGTGCATTCATCTAAATGCCAGCCACTTAGTTAAGGCAGCAGATTAATGGGTGTAATTATCTAGGAGGCTTTAAAGAGCCAAGCTCCACTCAGGTAATTGTTTCCATTTAGATTAAATACGATGGCCATAAACAGTTTTCGTAAAGAATACTGAGCATTTGTGGGGAGGTTTCTGTGCAAGGAGTTTAACAAAACTTTTACAAAGTGATAGGCACTAACAAATTAATATTGCATTATTTGACTGTTCAGCCGATTGTTCTCCTTAGCTGCAGGTACGTGCTTACAATACATGGAGAGTGGTGCTGAGATATCAACCAGCCAATGTCAGGCCAGATTCAGACAAACAGGAGAGAACAGAACTAACACTCCATGATTTCCTGATTAGGGAGATGATGATATGCTCTGGCCCTGTCAAAATAACAGAACGATATGATAAAAGTCAGTGAATAGTCTCTGCTGTTTCTACAGCAGGTTGTATTTGACTAATGCCAGCCAGGTCAAATGTCTGGTTGTGAATGAGAAGTTCATCTTAGAAAGGTTGGCTGGCAGACCTGCTTTTGCATCCGTGTACGAAGCTTTTGCCAAGGAAATGTTGGCAGCACCCAGACGTGCCTTCAGAGACCTTTGCTGTATTTGTTACATTCCGAAGCTCAGAGATGTTAAATAAGGAATAAGCAGTTGTTTTCCTCCCGAAATGCCACAGCTTGCTGTAGAAAATCTCTGATGTGAATTCTATTGCCCTCATCAAGTTCATTTGGAGAGTGTGAGACACACACAATCGCTCTTTCTCGACCCCTTGCCTGGACACGGGGTTCATCTCATGCTTAAGGAGTTGAGATGACCCTCATCGTACTGTACATTACAGAGTGATGCAGAGGGAGAGTGGGGACAATGACGATGACAGTATTTGAGCCAAAGATCCATGGCGTGTTAGGTGAGCACAGTTCACAGAGGCATCAGCCAAGCAAAACAGAATGCTTTTATAGGTTAATAGGGCTTGTGCTTAATAGCTGTAATGTTTTCAAACTTTTGAATTATTCAGTTAACACAGACAGCGTGGGATGGGGATATGTTTGGGGCGGGAAAATGATATGTGGGGGAACAAAAGACACTCAGGCGCATGCAAATCTAGGAGGAAGGAAAGCCAAATATCTCACGCTAGTGCAGTCACGTGTTGGATGGCCCAATGTTTATCATCTGTTTGGTCAAAAGGTAGGTGTGTTAGGGGCTCTTTTAGGGGCTCACCTGCTCAATAATTATAGTATTGAAGGCAGCAGAAACATGCTATTAATTGGCCCGTGTTTAGTAAGAGGTGCTGCTGTGGACTGAGCTGTGTGCTGCAGGATGACTACAGGATGACAAAGGAGAGGAACAGTAATGGGCCTTCAAACTGTTGGACACATGCTTCATTGCGCTGCTTGAGTGGAGGGTGAAATTACGCAATCCACCTCCTTTTCTGTTTAATACAAACTATTGTCATTTAATTTGTTTATTTCATTTTGCTTTACAGTAGTTATCCCGATGATTAATATTTTTTTAAAGCTTAGACTTAAGGGTATGAGGCATGTAAAATGGCAAACCCATCAGGAACAATAATTGCACCAAAAAAGTAATTTCACATTTCACATTAAACCTATCAGGCCTCAATTCTTTTCCCTCCTTGCACCACAGTTCCTTGCTCCCATTGAAAGTTTCATTTCTATGATTACCTCATAAATCTCCATAACTGATCTGCCATAAAAGTATATTTCTTTGTCTGAAAAAGCTGCAGCCAACATCACTCTGACTCTGCACAACGACATCATTTCCCCCGTGACTTTTAAGTGACCCACAATAATGACAACTCAGCAATATGTCATTTATTTTTTACAATTTAACCAGGCATCAAAGAAAAGCAGTTGTTGTTTTACACTTTTAGCGGACATTACGTTTAAGCAGATGCTCAGAGTGTAAAACTATAGTAGCAAAACATTCTGAACTAGTTGGATCGCTATTCTGTAGCAGTCTCTTTTTATTTCTCTGTTCTCTGTTCTCTCCTAGAGCCATCCAGCTAAACCCCATCTATTTCCACCATCTGAGCCAGGCCATGGTGTATCGACTGCTGGGGAACCAATGTGTGGCAGGGGGGTAAGCCTGTGAGGGAGTGAGGAGTGGGTCCTCCACAGGAAATGAAGACAGATTATCTTTGGCTAAAGCGCCAAGCCATTTACAAAGGGAGGATGAACACATGTCCACTCAGCGGGTTGTCACGTCGGCTCGCCTACTGGTGGTCTTTTCCAGGAAAAATATGTTCATGGAGACACATAAATACTAACTGCTCAATGTAGTATGAGTAGTGGGTAGAGGACAATTAGACTCATAATTACATTCTCTGCTAATGCTGCCATAAACCAGATACTAGAAGCCATCTCTTCCTACAGCTTCAGTGTAGTTAATGTGCCATTTGCATCCTAATGATATGATTATCAACTGTCTATGTGCACACTAGTAGTCCCTTACATATGACAGCGCTCATTCTTTATTGAATGAGGAAGGAACCAATCGCAAAGGGCTCCAGAACCACAGGCGACCGTTCGCTATTTATTTTGTTAATGTCCCTTTCTGTTTCATTATTATTGGAATGGACTGAAATAGAGAGCAGGTTAAGTTTGGTTAATCTCTCTCGCCCTTTTTCCCCTCCATCCGTCTTCTTTCAAATGATCTGGGGGCCCAATTAAATCCAATTTAGCGACCTGCCTACTAATCAAAAAAATGAAGAGCTTTATGTGTTTAGCAGTTGTCCGTGTGCATCAGGGCTTTGATAAACGGTCAGTGGGAAGGTCAATTGCATTTGCTCGGGTCTCTATGTTGGGGTTATGGCATTGAGCCTGAACTGACTGGCTACAGTACGGCCGCCAGGGATCCAGGGAACAGAGGAGGGGGAGAGATGGTGGGGATGAGGGTGCAGGCAGTGGACAGTGCTCTGTCTCTCCTCCGGACACATCTCAGACTCCTGTCCATTCCCCTCAGGTCAGCCAATGCTGACATTGCTCCATCCTGGACACACAGAAACAGCAAATCAGCATCTTTGCCTCGGCTCAAATCATCGTAGATTAGTGAACTGAGGGATGCATCTTGTCAAGGCATTGCATATGCAACCTGAGATAAATCTCAAACAACTGTTTCTGTAATGTGAAAGACAGTCATATACTAGGTCTCTTGAAAATAACTGATTAAATTTGTCTTCTGGATGATACATGGGTAAAAATAGGGTGGCAGGTAGCCTAGTAGTTAAGAGCATAGGGCTAGTAACCGAAAGGTTGCCGGTTGAAATCCCAGAGAAAAATCTATTGATGTACCCTTGAGCAAGGCACTTTACCCTAATTGCTCCTGTAAAACGTTGTGGATAAGAGTGTCTGCTAAATTACCTTAGAAAAAGATTGTTGTATGAGGTACAATGGAATATTTTTCATTCAATAGACTAAAACCTTTTTTGATTTGGAATTGGAATTTCAAGAGATTTTGTGCTTAAACTTGCTTTTAAGGCACAACTTTCCTCCTTGGAAATTATATAAAGTCATAGTGCAATATCGAAGCTAATTACATGGATAAATGAATGCATTCCTTAAGCTGTTTCGGGTGGGCAGATAATTAACGAACATCAATCTCATTTAATATTTATTTAATGGTTCCATTTCTAATACTCGTTTCGATGTGTCACCATGGGATTTGCTCAGGGGCGACTCACTGGCTCGATGTATCCAATCACAGCGTCTGTTGGAGACAGCTCGAGTGGCAAATGAGGTGAGGCCCTCTCCTCCTTATAATGAGCCGCTCGCCCACCCACTGGTGATTCACGCCTCTTTTCCTTGTGGAAGAGACTATGCTCACCGAAGTTCTCCTCAGTATGACTTAATTCCTGTCTTCCTACCAAACTTTAACGGTGAAGAGATACGCTTTGTTCTTCAAGAAACAAAGAAAGCACTTCTTTCTCCAGCTTGCTGTGTGCTAACTAGCTAGGTTATTAGCTGCGAGGTGAACGGTAGTTAACTCACACTTTGCTCAAGGAACACTATTTTTTTCTGAGCAATGGAGCCTGCTACCCCTACTCAGGGAGAACCAAGCAGAGCTCCTGCCCACGCCCCAGCACCGGCACACCCGTGTCCATGCTAGGTGAAGATAGCAGGCAAGGATACACACCCCATGTGCATCGCCTGCTTAGGTTTTGAGCACTCTACAGCATCACTCGCTAGCCGAGTTGTAGGACACTGCTTGCAAAATCCCTCCATCAGCGAGTGCACAGAGCAACACCCATACAAGACTTGTCACCCTCACAGCCATCGGGCAATGAGGCTACCCCACAAACCCAACCCTCCTGGGAGGAGGCTATGGAATATGGGGTCCTCAACCCGCTGTATCAAGATGAAACAGCTGCCGAGGAAGATGACAACCTTGATATCGATGAGGAAGAAATACTCCAAATCGATGAGGGAGGCCCTCTTCCTCCCTCAGGCAGCATAGGCACTCAATAAAAGATTTGGGCTTGAATGTTTGTAAACGGGCAGTGGCCAGACTCGGTATCGACTGGCCCGCACCTGTCAGGGGTGGCAGCACTGAGAGGGACTGGTTTGATGTGAGGTAACTCCCTTCTCGCACCATCCCGGGGAAACAACTTGGTCCCAATCAGTAGACCCATTCTGCGTGGTGGAAGGCATGGTGGAATGTAAACGCAACTGGGACAGGCCCTTGTCCAGCCAGGTCCAAACTAGACACTGTTGGCATGGAAGCCGCTGGTGGTTAAGCCGTCATTGGCTAACCACCTCAACCCCAGTGCCTCGTATATGACCGGCACTGCTGTCCCTGGGAAGACCAAAGGTCTAAGTGTTTGTGGCAAGTTCAGTACGGGCCTTGAACAAAACATCCTTACTTTTGGCTAATCAAGCCAATTTGCTACAAGAGATGAGCACTCTCTTAGGCACAGCCAACCAGAACATATGGGATGATATCTGCATCATAGCAGATCCCAACCTCAAAGCCACCAGAGGCAGCATCCAAGGATGTGGGTGCACCACGAACCTTGGGGTGTTCGGGGAGAAAGACTTGTGGTGGTGGGGGAGAGAGCCTTGTGGTGATGGGGGAGAGAGCCTTGTAGCTCAACTTGTCCAGCCTCTCAGACAAAGAAAAGGCAGATTTCTTTGATGCTCCTATCGCACTGAAGGAACTGTTTGGGCATTCTGTTGCTGCAATGCGACAGAAGCGCGAACTTCACAAGAAGGAATGTGAAGCCTTACACTTCTGCTTGCCACGGAGACCTGGTTACCATGGCAACCCGGTCTCCCCCCTCCATGAGCCAAGGCTTCGTGCAGGGAGAGGGCAACTCGCTGGCACCGGGGTTTTCCGTAATGCAAGACCCCCAGTGACACAGCAGGCTGCTAACCCACAGATCAGCTCTCCTAACATAGGCCGACAGTAGGGGAAGCAGTCTTTTGCTTCTACGGCATTTGTGTCCCCCCCCCCCCCCCCCCTTGATTTCCCCACGCACTGGGGACACCGTGCGCACCACTGCATAACACGGTGCCTGCCCGGTCTCTCTAGCCCCCCGGTAAGCACAGGGAGTTTGCGCAGGTCTCCTACCTGGCGTAGCCATACTCCCTGTAAGCCTCCCCCCAAGACATTTTTGGGGCTGATTCCCGGGCTTCCATCCACGTCGCCGTGCTGCCTCCTCATACCAGCGCCTCTCCGCTTTCACCGCCTCTAGTTCCTCCTTGGGGTGGCGATATTCACCAGGCTGGGCCCAGGGTCCTTTTCCGTCCAGTTCTTCCTCCCATGTCCAATTCTCCAAGTGGTGCAGCCTCTCCCACTGCAGCTGCTTCTGTTGCCTCTCCTGTGGCTCCTGCCTGTTAACACGCTGCTCGGTCCGTGTGTGGTGGGTCAAATCAAATCAAATCAAATGTTATTTGTCACATACACATGGTTAGCAGATGTTAATGCGAGTGTAGCGAAATGCTTGTGTTTCTAGTTCCGACAATGCAGTGATAACCAACAAGTAATCTAACTAACAATTCCAAAACTACTGTCTAATACACAGTGTAAGGGGATAAAGAATATGTACATAAGGATATATGAATGAGTGATGGTACAGAGCAGCATACAGTAGATGGTATCGAGTACAGTATATACATATGAGATGAGTATGTAGACAAAGTAAACAAAGTGGCATAGTTAAAGTGGCTAGTCATACATGTATTACATAAGGATGCAGTCGATGATGTAGAGTACAGTATATACGTATGCATATGAGATGAATAATGTAGGGTAAGTAACATTATATAAGGTAGCATTGTTTAAAGTGGCTAGTGATATATTTACATCATTTCCCATCAATTCCCATTATTAGAGTGTCTGGAGTTGGGTCAGTGTCAATGACAGTGTGTTGGCAGCAGCCACTCAATGTTAGTGGTGGCTGTTTAACAGTCTGATGGCCTTGAGATAGAAGCTGTTTTTCAGTCTCTCGGTCCCAGCTTTGATGCACCTGTACTGACCTCGCCTTCTGGATGATAGCGGGATGAACAGGCAGTGGCTCGGGTGGTTGATGTCCTTGATGATCTTTATGGCCTTCCTGTAACATCGGGTGGTGTAGGTGTCCTGGAGGGCAGGTAGTTCGCCCCCGGTGATGCGTTGTGCAGACCTCACTACCCTCTGGAGAGCCTTACGGTTGTGGGCGGAGCAGTTGCCGTACCAGGCGGTGATACAGCCCGCCAGGATGCTCTCAATTGTGCATCTGTAGAAGTTTGTGAGTGCTTTTGGTGACAAGCCAAATTTCTTCAGCCTCCTGAGGTTGAAGAGGCGCTGCTGCGCCTTCTTCACGACGCTGTCAGTGTGAGTGGACCAATTCAGTTTGTCTGTGATGTGTATGCCGAGGAACTTAAAACTTTCTACCCTCTCCACTACTGTTCCATCGATGTGGATAGGGGGGTGTTCCCTCTGCTGTTTCCTGAAGTCCACAATCATCTCCTTAGTTTTGTTGACGTTGAGTGTGAGGTTATTTTCCTGACACCACACTCCGAGGGCCCTCACCTCCTCCCTGTAGGCCGTCTCGTCGTTGTTGGTAATCAAGCCTACCACTGTTGTGTCGTCCGCAAACTTGATGATTGAGTTGGAGGCGTGCGTGGCCACGCAGTCGTGGGTGAACAGCGAGTACAGGAGAGGGCTCAGAACGCACCCTTGTGGGGACCCCGTGTTGAGGATCAGCGGGGAGGAGATGTTGTTGCCTACCCTCACCACCTGGGGGTGGCCCGTCAGGAAGTCCAGTACCCAGTTGCACAGGGCGGGGTCGAGACCCAGGGTCTCGAGCTTGATGACGAGCTTGGAGGGCACTATGGTGTTAAATGCCGAGCTGTAGTCGATGAACAGCATTCTCACATAGGTATTCCTCTTGTCCAGATGGGTTAGGGCAGTGTGCAGTGTGGTTGAGATTGCATCGTCTGTGGACCTATTTGGGCGGTAAGCAAATTGGAGTGGGTCTAGGGTGTCAGGTAGGGTGGAGGTGATATGGTCTTTGACTAGTCTCTCAAAGCACTTCATGATGACGGAAGTGAGTGCTATGGGGCGGTAGTCGTTTAGCTCAGTTACCTTAGCTTTCTTGGGAACAGGAACAATGGTGGCCCTCTTGAAGCATGTGGGAACAGCAGACTGGTATAGGGATTGATTGAATATGTCCGTAAACACACCGGCCAGCTGGTCTGCGCATGCTCTGAGGGCGCGGCTGGGGATGCTGTCTGGGCCTGCAGCCTTGCGAGGGTTAACACGTTTAAATGTCTTACTCACCTCGGCTGCAGTGAAGGAGAGACCGCATGTTTTCGTTGCAGGCCGTGTCAGTGGCATTGTATTGTCCTCAAAGTGGGCAAAAAAGTTATTTAGTCTGTCTGGGAGCAAGACATCCTGGTCCGTGACTGGGCTGGGTTTCTTCCGTGATTGACTGTAGACCCTGCCACATGCCTCTTGTGTCTGAGCCGTTGAATTGAGATTCTACTTTGTCTCTGTACTGACGCTTAGCTTGTTTAATAGCCTTGCGGAGGGAATAGCTGCACTGTTTGTATTCGGTCATGTTGCCAGACACCTTGCCCTGATTAAAAGCAGTGGTTCGCGCTTTCAGTTTCACGCGAATGCTGCCATCAATCCACGGTTTCCGGTTAGGGAATGTTTGGGTGATTCTGTAACGGCGTTCTTCGTTTGTCGAAAGAGAGTCGGACCGAAATGCAGCGTGGTGGTTACTCATGTCTTTAATGAATGAAACGACGATACATGAAATAACTAACTAAATACAAAAACAACAAACGGAACGTGAAACCTAATTACAGCCTATCTGGTGAACACTACACAGAGACAGGAACAATCACCCACGAAATACACAGTGAACCCCGGCTACCTAAATACGGTTCCCAATCAGAGACAACGAGAATCACCTGACTCAGATTAAGAACCGCCTCAGGCAGCCAAGCCTATGCAACACCCCTACTTAGCCGCAATCCCAATAACTACAAAACCCCAATACGAAATACCACAAAATAAACCCATGTCACACCCTGGCCTGACCAAATATATAACGAAACACAAAACACTATGACCAAGGCGTGACATTATGTTAAGACCTAAGGCCTCATTTATAAATGTTGCATACGCACAAAATATTCCCCTGTAAATTTGTGTCAGTTCATGCAAAATGTGTATTTTTCTCACCGCATACAGGAGGAATCCAGGCCTAGTTCACAAATGTAGTGGGGATTTTATTTGAATGATCGGTGGTGCTGCAGTACCCTCATCACTCCTACTTTCCGTGACTATGCTTGTTGGCTAGAAAAAAGTAATGGGCTTGGAAGGAAAATAGGCAGAGCTTGTTTTACTGCTAGCTAAATTAAGCTGATCATGATGGCTAACATGTTGCATCCGAAACAGTTTTCAAAATGTGATTTTCTAGCAAAACAGGGTGATAAGGGTCGGAAGACCAACTCTAAGCTCAGGGACCTACGTCAAAGGGACAGAAAATAACAGGATCCTTTCAATCTGACTGGTATCAACCGAAAGACTGGCTCTGTGGCTGCGCTGCTACTCTACTGCTTCCCCTGCCTGCTGTTGTTCTCCACCAGCGACAGCGTGTAGAAAAGAGCAGTTACTGCGACTTGAACAATTTGCCTATAGCACTCAACAAGCATGATACATTTGTCTCACATTAAAGCCAGATAGCTCTTAAGACATTTGGCAGCTCACAGATAGATCTGGCATTACATTTACATTTTGTATTTTAGTCATTTAGCAAACACTCTTATCCAGAGCGACTTACTGTACTGTTCATTTTCCTCAATAAAGTAGCTATTAGCAAAGGACAGACAAGAGCTTGGACTGGGCTGAGATGGGAGGACAAAGAGACCAGAGGTGTCAGAACGGAGTGCTCGGGTTGGGGTGTGGGGTTTGAGTATAGCCTGAAGTTAGGGATGGGCATTTCCTCTTGCTGCTCAGTAGACAAGCAATATGATCTTGTAATGGATGGGAGCTTAGACTGGAAGCCAGTGGAGTGTACGGAGGAGCAGGGTGACATGGGAGAACTTGGTACGGTTGAAAACCAGGAAAGCTACAACATTCTGGATAAGTTGCAGGGGTTTGAAGGCACAATCAAGGATCCCAGCCAACAGTGAGTAGCACTAGTCGAGACGGAAGATGACAAGTTTCTGCATTAGGACCTACGCCACTTCCTGTGTGGGGTGGGATCGTACTCTATACTCTATATGGTGTAGAGCATGAAACTACAGGGGCGAGTCAATGCTTTAATGTTTTCCGAGAATGACAGGGTGTTTTCCAGGGTCACACCAAGGTTCTTTTCACTCTGGGATGGCGACACTGGAGTTGTCAACCATGATGGAGAGGTATTTGAGTGGGCAGGATTTCCCCGGGAAGAAGAGCAGCTCCATCTTGCCGAGGTTGATCTTGAGGTGGTGGGCCGATGTCCAAGCTGAGATATCTGTCAGGCACACAGAGACTTGTGTTGCCATTAGGGTGTGAGAAGGGGTGAAGGAGAAAAGTAGTTGAGTGTCATCCACATAGCAATAATAGAGAGACCATGTGAGGATATGACAGAGATGAGTAACTTGGTGTGTAGAGATAAGAGGAGAGGGCCAAGAAACGAGCCCTGGGGGACACCAGTAGTGAGAGTATGTGGTACAGACACAGATCCTCTCCACGTCCCCTGGTAGGGGTGGCGTTACAGGTAGGATGCAATGCAAAAGTGTGCAGAGCCTGAGACGCCCAGCCCTGAGAGGGTTGAGAGACGAGAACCTTATGGTCCACGGTGTCGAGGCAGCGGATAGATCTAGGAGGATGAGAACAGAGGAGACACGGAGAAAATGAGTCTCGGTTGACTGACCTGTCTTGAAGCCTGACTGGTTAGGGTCAAGAAGATTGCTCTAAAAGAGATAATGATAGAGTTGATGAGAGACAGCACGCTCATGTGTTTTGGACAGAAAAGGAAGAAAGGATACAGGTCTATAGTTTTTGACGTCAGATGAGTCGAGTGTTGGTTTCTTGAGGAGGGAAGTGACTAGGGCCATTTTGAAGACAGGGGGGATGCAGCCAGTGGTCAGGTATGAGTTGATGAGGGAAGTGAGGAAAGGTCTCCAGAGATGGTCTGGAGAAGGGAGGAGGGGATGGGGTCGAGCATGCAGGTTGTCGGGTGGCCAGACCTCACTAGTCGCAGGATTTCATCTGAATGAACAACAAAGATGGAACATCAACAGCATGCACAATGCAAAGGTAACAAGAGAACCGTGAGATTTTGAAAGACCTAGCTTGTTAATGCTACATGCTACCTAGGTAAACAGGAGTTGGCATTTCAAATCAAATATTTGTCACATGCGCCAATAACAACAGGTAGACCTTACAGACCTTACAGTGAAATGCTTACTTACAAGCCCTTAACCAACAATGCTTTAAGAAGTTAAGAAGAAAAACGTGTTAAGTTAAAAATAGATAAGTACATTATTATTATTTTATAATTAAACAGCAGCAAAATAACAATAGCAATAGCGAGGCTATATACAGGGGGGTACCAGTACAGAGTCAATGTGTGGTTGCACCAGTTAGTCGAAGTAATTGAGGTAATATGTACACTACTGTTCAAAAGTTTGGGGTCACTTAGAAATGCCCTTGTTTTTGAAAGAAAAGCACATTCTTTGTCCATTAAAATAAAATCGAATTGGTCAGAAATATAGTGTAGACATTGTTAATGTTGTAAATGACTTTTGAAGGTGGAAACAACTGATTTTATGGAATATCAACATAGGCATACAGAGGCCCATTATCAGCAACCATCACTCCTGTGTTCCAATGGCACGTTGTGTTAGCTAATCCAAGTTTATCATTTTAAAAGGCTAATTGATCATCGGAAAACACTTTTGCAATTATGTTAGCACAGCTGAAAACTGGAGTGTCAGCATTTGTGGATTCGATTACAGGCACAAAATGGCCAAAAACAGAGAACTTTCTTCTGAAACTTGTCAGTCTATTCTTGTTCTGAGAAATAAAAAAATGTGAGAAATTGCCAAGAAACTGAAGATCTCGTACAATGCTGTGTACAACTCCCTTCACAGAACAGCACAAACTGGCGCTAACCAGAATAAAAAGAGGAATGGGAGGCCCCGGTGCACAAATGAGCAAGAGGACAAGTACATTAGAGTGTCTAGTTTGAGAAACAGGCAGCTCACAAGTCCTCAACAGGCAGCTTCATTAAATAGTATCTGCAAAACACCAGCCTCAATGTCAACAGTCAAGCGGCGACTCCGGGATGCTGGCCTTCTAGGCAGAGTTGCAAAGAAAAAGCCCTATCTCAGACTGGCCAATAAAAAGAAAAGATTAACATGGGCAAAAGAACACAGACACTGGATAGAGGAAGATTGTAAAAAAGTATTATGGACATACAAATCTAATTTTGAAGTGTTCGGATCACAAAGAAGAACATTCGTGAGAAAAATGAAGGAGTGCTTTCTGGAGGAGTGCTTGACGCCATCTGTCAAGCATGGTAGAGGCAATGTGATGGTCTGGGGGTGCTTCAGTGGTGGTAAAGTGGGAGATTTGTACAGGATAAAAGGGATCTTGAAGAAGGAAGGCTATCACTCCATTTTGCAATGCCATACCATATCCTGTGGACGGTGCTTAATTGGAGCTAATTTCCTCCTACAACAGGACAATGACCCAAAGCACAGCTCCAAACTATGCAAGAACTATTTAGAGAATCCGTCAGCTGGTATTCTGTCTATAATGGAGTGGCCAGCACAGTCACTGGATCGAAACCCTGCTGTTGTGGGAGCAGCTGGACCGTAGGGTACGTAAGAACTGCCTATCAAGCCAACCCAACTTGTGAGAGGTGCTTCAGGAAGCATGGGGTGAAACCTCTTCTGATTTCCTCAACAAATTGACATCTAGAATGCCAAAGGTCTGCAAGGCTGTAATAGCTGCAAACGGAGGATTATTTGACGAAAGCAAAGTTTGAAGGACACAATTATTATTTCAATTAAAAATAATTTATAACCTTGTCAACTTCTTGACTATATTTCCTATTCATTTTGAAACTAATTTCATGTATGTTTTCATGGAAAACAAGGATATTTCTAACTGACCCCAACTCAGCAGCTTTGCAGTTCTTGACACACTCAAGCCTGCGCCTGGCACCTACTATCAAAGCCCCCCTATGAATGGCACACACACAATCGATATGTCAATTGTCTCAAGGCTTAAAAAAACTTCTTTAACGTGTCCACTCCCCTTCATCTACACTGATTCAATTGGAGTTTTAACAGTCACAACTCTGTTTTCACACAAGATTGCACAATGACTAGATTTATAAGAACACGTTTCATTAGGCTCTGTAGGCTATGTGCTTTCCAACCCTGTTCCATGGGTCCTAGGCCTATAGGCTGTGCTTAGTTATTTGGCCACTTTAGTTGTGATACAAACCAAAATATATAGGCCTATGGGCTAGGCTGCATGATACATACATACGACTGTGATTTGAAAAAGTTGCAAAAAAAATGCATGCCCTGTTTCTTATTTAAACTAAATAATATATGTGTGAAATTAGTTTTGATTTAGAATCGGCCTTTATAATGCACCTAATCGGAACAGGGGGGAAAAAAAGACATGTCATCTGTATGCAATTGAATATCGAATGGAGGACACTTTTCCCACGATTCATTATCAGGCCATCCGAGTAGGTTACTCCGGTTGTAAAGTGAAGCAACGTGCTTAATATTAGGAAAGTTAAGAAATAAACATAGTAAGACAAGCCTATGGAAAGATTATGGGATCTTCCTCTGTTTAAAAGAGGCCATCAAAACTCTATTTTCTCATGCAATTGCATGGCCTATAGAAATGGTGCTCAACATGGGCTTATAGGAACACTTGTTTCATTCCATGCATCAACCAGCTATGAGGAGCTAGATCTCACTGATCAACAGGTGATCGATCCTATTCTACTCAAACTCTGAATGCCAGCACTTTCATGAAGTGTTTGATTTGATTGTCGATTTCATTTTCATTGGTGTCAGAGTGATTAGAGGGACTATAGAGTGCTGAGTACCAGGCCATTCGAGATTGGCTGGCCGTTAGCAAGTTTTGCGACTAATGACCATCAGCGGCATCGGAGCGCAGTTTTGGAGAAGCATAGTTACCGTGACTCAGCAGTCATGTGGAGTTTGACTGCAGTCATGAATCGCGACTGCCGGCGTGCCGGTAATATGGTCACCATACTCAGAACGTGTCTCAGTGTCCTGGGGTTGATGGCGACCACCATCTCAGTACTACCGCTGGTGCTACTGAGAATAAGAGACTTCCAGCATTGGACACAGGCGAAGTGCAGATACCCACAACGGCACCTTAATTTAAAGATAATGATGACCATGGACTGTCTCGGCTCTCCGTCACTGGAGGAGCCCCTCGATCTTCGTTGAACATGGTGTGACCAAAAACAGATCATTCCGTTCCAATGCTCTGTATCCAAGGTTTTTTGCTTCTTGCAGGATCTTTTGGAGGACCTTTATCCGCTATCTCAGCCTGTCATATAGGTTTCGACAACAACACAGGAGGGAAACAACCTCTGGTATGTAGTTTCATGAAGGAAGCACATCACTTACGCCCAGTCTCCAAGCATTTAGCCCAGTCTTGGGATCTTTCTACATTGCTTCCGGTGATTTCACAGCAACCTTTTTGAACCACTGGAAAGCTTGGAGTTGAAATATCTCTCCTTCAAGACGGCTTTGCTAATTTCCCTTACATTCACAAAGCAAAACTGTCAGTCCACCATTCGTGCCTACAGTTTGTCCCAAGGTTATTCAAGGTAAAGCTGTCACCCAACTCCACCTTTATGCCTTTATGCGGCAATTGTTATTGTCTCGCCTTAGAGCTTATGGCTTTCCACCCGCCACCTTTCACTTCTACGGAAGAAGAGCATCTCCACTAGGGGTGTGAACGTTTGAACATTTCAATTATTCAATAAAATTGGGATTGTTATAAGTGTAGAAAAAAATGTAATTTAAAAAAATTAAATCACAGTGCACTTCTCACAAAACTACCACTAACAGGTCCCGATCATCATCACAAATGGAAACATTTAAATTAAACAAATAACTAAAGCTGTAATGCAGTAATGTTACTCGGAAGTGATATGCATCTTACAAATGATTTGCCACGGATATAAAGCGCACAACATGGCATTGTCGTTAAACAGTTGGAAAAATGGCAGAGAGCGAGACAGGGAAAGAACAGAAACAAAGTCCAGTATGGCAATACTTTGCAAAGGTAAATGAGAAGGTGGTGAAATGCAAACTTTCTGAAATGGAACTGAGCTACAGTAGCAGTACAGGTGCAGTGCTTTACCATCTGAAAGGGAGGCACCATGAGACCCAAACTGTTGCTGGCAGCAGCCCAGGACCCCCAAAACACACGAGACAGGCTCTTCACATGAACGAGGTGCAAAAAGGTGAGAAAATCACAGCGCTGATTACAGAAATGATTGCAGTTGATATGCTGCCATTGTCAATGGGGGAGGATGACGGCGCCAAAGCCTTGATGGCATATCTAGAACCAGACTACAAGAGGCCATGTCGAAAAACCGGATGGAGAACTTGATTGCTCTGCAATAAGAAAGCGCTAGTGGCGTTAAAAATAGATTGTTGGACATCTATGAACACGCTGTCATACGTCACTGCAACGAGCTATCACGTTGATGAGAAATGGGACATGACGTCGCATGTACTAACCACTGAGAACATGGAGCAGAGACACACAGCAGAGAACCTAAAAACGGAACCTAAATTATTTTAAAAAAGGTTGTTTAAACATTCGTTGTTTACATTTGTCACATCCCTAGTCTCCACAGTTTATTTCCAGTATGTTGTCATGACGTTGGCCTGGGGGATAGGTTTATGACAGTCAAATACCTCTTCCCCCCTTTTTCCTCTCTCTACCCTACTGAGGTTACATTTGCAAAATCCTTGGCTAACATAGAGATTCTGGGAACATCAGAAGGTGGGGGAAAATTAACTATATTCTAGTAATCCGAACAATTGAAAATATGCGGTGGTACTTAATTAATATGATGTCAGTTCAGTTGTCATCTGAGACATTCTCATCAATGATAAGATGACAAACTCTAGAGTGGAAAGTCTACACATGAGAGTTATCGGAATCACATGGAATTGTTGTTCAATATAAATTTGAATATGAAATTATTCGTGATGGGATGAAATGTGATGTTAGCTTCTAAAATGTGAGATTTGGGTTTTCATAAGACAGGGCTCTGCTCAATCAGTGGCCCGCCCCTGTGAAGGGACATGGGCTATAAAACATTTGTAATCAAGTTATGATTTAATTATGTGTATGTGTAATTCTGTGTGATTAATTAGGTATTTAGTAAATAATTAAACCCAATTTTCTATTGCTGATTCAAATTGTTAGCCAGGGTTCGTGCAGATAACCAAGAATTTACAACTTCAGATGAATTAAGATGACAATTGATATTGACTGCTATTGATGTAAAATATTACTCGGTCTTTAAGAGTTTATTCAGAAGATAACAGCTCTATAAATATTCTTTAGTGGTGCCCGACTCTCTAGTTAATTACATTTACATGATTAGCTCAATCAGGTTATATTAATTAAGGAGAAATTATTTTATAGAATAGCATGTCATATCACTTAATCCGGCATAATAAAAGACACGACAATGTGCTTCGCATATCTGCTTGGATATGTCACGAACCGGCTCAAAGCCCGTAACAAAAGGGAGACAACGTGGAGATAAGGAGTAACAAAACATAGATTTATTAAATAAGTAACTAAACATATATTTACTAAATAAGTAACTAAGTGCAATGGCGTGTGTAATCAGTAGTGCAAGTGAGTGTTTTGCATGAATGTGATAATGCAGGGTGTTGAAAGATGCTAAAGCAAACAACCAAAAAACCACCAAGAAACACACAAAAAATCCATAAAGGTGTCTGCATGGAGAGAGTCTCTTCCATGAATGTGGAAGCGGTCTATTTATCCTGGGAGACACCTGGCCCAGGTGTTTCCCATCTAGCTGACGACCCTCCCAACTCCGCCCACCGGCATCCTAATAAGGAAACAAGAACAAAGAGAGAATACGGCACACAGAGTGGGAGGGTCGTCACAGCTAGATTGAGAGCATGGCGTAATGATGACCCTCTCTCGTCAACGGCTATCCCATTGGATAGTGGAGGCTTTTATATTGGCTTATAATAGACTTTACAGCCCCCGGAGAGCTTGACGGCTCATCAAATCAAATTTTATTTGTCACATACACATGTTTAGAAAATGTAATTGCAGGTGTAGCAACATGCTTGTGTTTCTAGCTCCAATGGTGGAGTTATATCTAACAATTCACAACCTAAAAGTAAGTTAATGGAATTAAGGAATATATAAATATTAGGTTGAGCAATGTCGGAGTGGCATAGACTAAATACAGTAGAATATAATACAGTATATTGGGGTGGCAGGGTAGCCTAGTGGTTAGAGCGTTGACCTAGTAACCGGAAGGTTGCAAGTTCAAACCCCTGAGCTGACAAGGTACAAATCTGTCGTTCTGCACCTGAACAGGCAGTTAACCCACTGTTCCTAGGCTGTCATTGAAAATAAGAATTTGTTCTTAGCTGACTTGCCTGGTTAAATAAAGGTTTAAAAAAAAAATTAAATACACATGAGATGAGTAAAGTAAAGCAAACATATGTAAACATTATTAAAGTGGCCAGTGATTTCAAGTCTATGTATATGGGGCAGCAGCCTCTAAGGTGCAGGGTTATGTAACTGGGTGGAAGCCGTCTATTGATGGCTATTTAACAGTCTGATGGCCTTGAGATAGAAGCTGTTTTTCCGGTCTCTCTGTCCCAGCTTTGATGCACCTATACTGACCTCGCCTTCCGGATGATAGCAGGGTGAACAGGCAGTGGATCAGGTGGTTGTTGTCCTTGATAATCTTTTTGGCCTAGATGTGACATCGGGTGCTGTAGGTGTCCTGGAGGGCAGGTAGTTTGCCCCCGATGATGCGCTAGGCAGACCGCACCACCGTCTGGAGAGACCTGCAGATGCAGGCGGTGCAGTTGCCGTACCAGGCGGTGATACATCTGTAAAAGTTTGAAGGTTTTAGGTGCCAAGCCACATTTCCTCAGCCTCCTGAGGTCTGTGTGGGTGGACCATTTTAGATCGTCAATGATGTGTACGCCGAGGAACTTGAAGCTTTCCACCTGCTCCACTGCAGTCCCGTTGATGTGGTTTCTTGAAGTCCACGATCAGCACCTTTCTTTTGTCAACATTGAGTGAGAGGTTATTGCACCAGAGGTATGGCTACCTCTTGCGAGATGGAATGTTGGGCCACCCGGCATACTTTTATGAGGTTTAACCGTTTGGATGTCACTGCACCTTCATTTGTCATATCCCCTGTGGTGTGCAGATGTGGCCACTCGCAAAGCTCTGGAGAGGGAACCCACACCCACTACCTGTTCTCCTGACTGCATGTACGTTCCCACGGGGATAAGGGAGTGGACTGTCCTCAGTGTCGGAGCCTCTAAGGGGTAATGCTGTTTAAGACTACCCTGGATTCGGAGATGTCTGTGATATGGGTGTTGGCCATATCTCATACTGTTACGAGTATTTGAAATGTGACTTAGTGTTACTTTTGTAACCCTAGTTCTATGAGTGAGTTGTGTCACAGCATTTCTCTACTCGCAACAGTGCAAGGAAGAGAGGCATGCTTGAGAAGGACCAGTGGTCATCTCATTCGCATCTCGACCTGTTTGTCTACAACAGATGCTGTGTGATTGGATACTGTAACATATACGCTGGGAGACGTAAAGCAAGTGCAGGCGGTGTGTTTAATAATAAACGGAACACATCCCCTGTGGTGTGCAGATGTGGCAACTCGCAAAGCAAGAAACAGGAGTAGCATATAGACATGAAACACGTAGTCAATACTACCTGGGGAATGGAACAAAGGAACTGACAGATATAGGGGAGGTGAAGGGATGGAGTCCAGGTGTGTCTCATGATGAGATAAAGGTGCGCGTAATGATGGGTGCCAAGTGCATGTAATGATGGTTGCCAGTGCCGGTGGTTAGTAAACTGGCGATGTCGAACGGCGGAGGGGAGGAATTGCAGTAGACGTGACAGATACTTCGAGCCAGTGATCCTCCCCGAGCTAATTCCATAGTGACACATCTCACTCATATTCTCATAGAACTGGGGTTATGCAGGTGGAAAGGACAGGACAGGCAGAGCATTGACTGTATGCTAGCAGGATAGTCAATGTCTCCAATTATCTTTGCTGATGGCGATGTTGTGTTTGCTGTGAATTGAACTAATTTAACGTGTATGGTAAAGCCTCAAGACTTAGCTACCTTTTTTAGAATTCAAAAAAGTTCATAATAACCACATTTGTATGGTTTTGTGTGTCTACAGCGCCAGCGATAAAATGCATAAATAGAGACACGTTTTAATGGAGCGAGGCGTCAAAGTGGACAAACCGCCCATCCAGCTTCGGTTGGGTCATTATAATCAAAACAATGCATTCTAAAATAAATCACACACGCCTAGCAAGCTCTCCTTTAGTGAGATTAGGCTTTTTTCTGTTATTTGATATGCCAATGATAGTCGGAATGTGATGGATTCTCCCCATTGTTCCATGAAGAAATCCTGTGAATTTCTCTGCTAGCAGTAGACTCTCACCATGCCTCCACTGAATTGTGCTTGTAATTTTCCTGACATCTGGTGCACTTTTCATCATTAGATAGTCATCTGCAGACACTTACATTACAGGTTGCCACCTTGAAGATTGAATAGGAATGTTTATTAGACCACAATGACAGTTCGTATGTAAGAAAATGTCGCTCCTGCTTAGGCTTTCTTATCAGAAAAAGAGGCTCTGTGAAGAATGTGATTTTAGACAACTAAATTATTCCATTTAAGCAATTAAGCTTGCCACTTTGTCTCTTGTCAAACTGTGTTGGCACAGACGTTGGAATATAGTAACTCTTGAAAATTGAATACCCATACAATGCTGTAGTGATACTCACAGCCTGCTGTCTCGTTCACGGAAAATATTTTTTCCATGTTGTAAGAACGTCTATCACTTGACAAATGTGGCCATTAGGTGCACCCCTTTATAAGGAGAACAAATGTATATCAATAGACATGTGTATGCCATGATTATGGAAATTGGAGAAAGTAGGCTACTGAGTGCCTTGTGAAAAGCTACACAGACGATCTGAGTTAACCTTGTATCCCTATTGACCTTTTATTTGATTCTATACTCTATGCACACTCACGGCCTGACACAGTCACACACTCTGCTCACTCACACATAATATGCACATACAATTACACTGATTCTACACACACACACACCCAGTCACATACAATCTGCTGTTACTAGGTTTATGTTATATCCTGTTGCCTAGTCACCATAGTCCTATACTGTACATACACTATATATACAAACGAATGTGTACACCCCTTCAAATTTGTGGATTTGGCTATTGCAGCCACACCCGTTGCTAACAGGTGTATAACATTGAGCACACAGCCATGCAGTCTCCATAGACAAACATTGGCAGTAGAATGGCCTTACTGAAGAGCTCAGTGACTTTCAACGTGGCACCGTCATAGGATGCCACCTTTCCAACAAGTCAATTTGTCAAATTTCTGCAAGAGCTTCCCCGGTCAACTGTAAGTTCTGTTATTGTGAAGTGGAAGTATCTAGGGGCAACAACAGCTCAGCGGTGAAGTGGTAGGCCACACAAGCTCATAGAACGGGACTGCCGAGTACTGAAGCGTGTAGCATGTAAAAATCGTCGGTCCTCGGTTGCAACACTCACTACTGTGTTCCAAACTGCCTCTGGAAGCAATGTCAGCACAGTAACAGTTTGTCAGGAACTTCATGAAATGGGTTTCCATGGCTGAGCAGTCGCACACAAGCCTAAGATCACCGTGTGCAACGCCAAGCGTTGGCTGGAGTGGTGTGAAGCTCGCTGCCATTGGACTCTGAAGCAGTGGAAACGCGTTCTCTGGAGTGATGAATCACGCTTCACCATCTGGCAGTCCTGCGGATGAATCTGGGTGCGATGGATACCAGGAGAACGCTACTGTACCTGCCCCAATGCATAATGCCAACTGTAAAGTTTGGTGAAGGAGGAGTGATGGTCTGGGGCTGTTTTCATGGTTCGGGGTAGGCCCCTTAGTTCTAGTGAAGGAAAATCTTAACGCTACAGCATACAATGACATTCTAGACGTTTCTGTGCTTCCAACTTTGTGGCATCAGTTTGGGCAAGACCTTTTCCTGTTTCAGCATGACAATACCCCATTGCACAAAGCGAGGTCCATACAGAAATGGGTTGTCAAGATTGTTGTGGAAGAACTTCACTGGCCTGCACACAGCCCTGACCTCAACTCCAACGAACTCCTTTGAGATAAATTGGAACAGCGACTGCGAGCCAGGCCTAATCGCCCAACATCAGCGCCCGACCTCACTAATTCTCTTGTGGCCGAATGGAAGCAAGTCCCCACAGCAATGTACCATCATCTACTGGAAAGCATTCCCAGAGGCTGGAGGCTGTTATAGCATCAAAGGGGGAACCAACTCAATATTAATATTAATACCCATGATTTTGGAATGATATATTCGACGAGCAGGTGTCCACATACTAGTGTACAGTATCTACAGCCATCACTACAGTATCCCTGCACATAGTAAATACGGTATTGGAACTGACCCTATAGATAGTGTGCTTACTTAAATTCTTGTGTGTTCTTTTCTAGTATTACTTTGTTATTGATTAATGCATTGTTGGGTTTTTAGGTTTGTATAAAAGGAATTTCACTGTACTTGTGCATGTGACAATAAAAGTCGAAACTGAAAGCAGAGAGAAATATCCTGTGCTACAGATCAGACTTGACGAGTTCCGCTCGCCTCACACCACTACCTCATCTGTGTTTTGAGAAGAATACACTCGACAGCTACATTTTTCATACGACTCTCCTCTTTTGTCTTCTATTATGCATACATCTGTTTTGCCAAGCCCAGACCTCAGATTTGTTTAAGAAAAGAGATGTGGAATGCCAAACCTTTTGCACTCTGGAGCCAAGAGTGTGTAGAATGCTGACACCAGTAGAAAACAATGCAATGTGCCCAGTGGCAATTCTCTGCTGCTTTATGGAATAGCTGTGGGGGGGGGTGAGGTGGTGGGGTGTTGTTATTTTCAGCAGCTTTCAAAGACAATTCTCACCATGGTGTGTCAAATATCCCCTGAGTATCAGAACATATCTATTGTGTGGTGCAGTACAGTTACCTGGGCTGAGCTGCTATGTGAAGGCAGTAGAAGATGATGATGATGATGGTGGTGGTGGTGGTGCTACTGCTGCTGCTGATGGTGATGATGAATTGACCATCACCTAGTCCACTGTGCTGTGGGGCTCCTTTTCTCTTCCCCATCACCTCTGTTGTTTTTTCTTCCTTAGACTTTAATGGTGTGTCATATTGTGCAGTCTCTACACGAGCTGCCCCCAATGGCCCTTTTTCCAGGCCAGCCGTCACAAACGGCCCCATGCTGTCAGACTGGTCATTATCTTGATGTGATGTGCCAGGCCGAGGAAATCTCTCTCGCTCCAAGTCCCGGTCCCAAACGTTTTAGAGTTTCTGTCTTAAGGTTGTTGTTTTTTGGTTGTCCTGCTGTCCTTTGACAAATCTCCTATTGTTCATCCACACCCCTATGTGGCCAGAGTGAGAGAAATAACAGGAACTTTTTTAAATTAACCCAAGTCCAAGTCTGCCTGTTGAATTTAACACTGTCATATTGACTGCCAGCACTGACATAAAGGAGATTTATTTTAAGGTACATATATCAAGAGGGGATGGGGAGGAGGGGCTGTAGGCAGCAGGCTAGTGTTGTTGGGCAGCCACAGTGCAACAGGAAAGGTATCCAACTGTTTTAAAGGCATTTTTAAAAGGCTTTTGATAGCCACATCTACTTTCCGTGGCATCACTCAATATAGGGCCTCTCATGTATCGAGCTATTGAACGGGGTCACCCCTGTTACGTTGGACACTGAGAAAAGGGGATTAAGTGTTCCATATATATTGTTGGCAAGCCACCTCTGACTGGGCGCAGACGTCAATTCAACGTCTATTCCACACTGATTGTAATCAATGCAATTTCATTGAGTTCACTTGGAAACAACGTTGATTCAACCAGTGTGTGCCCAGTGTATTTCTGTAACTCTCTCTGTTACAGGCGCAGTTCACTAGTTGCATGACAGGATTGTAAATGACATTAAACGGGTGTTTGCTCTAACTCTGTAAAAAAGAGAATAAACTGTATGTTAAAGGACCAATGCAGCTGTTTTTATCCCAATATCAAATAATTTCTGTGTAACAATTAATTACCTTACTGTGATGGTCAAAAATAGACAAAAATGGCTTCATAGCAAAGATCAATATCTCAAGCAAGGACTGTCTGGGAGGTGTCTGAGTGGGGAGGGGAAAACTGAAAACTAGCTCTTACTGGCAGAGAGGTTCGGAACTCTCTTTTTTATTGATCTAAGTGATGTCAGCAGGCAGGTCAAAACTCCATTCCACCTAAACAGGTGGACATTTCAGTCTTTTCAAACAGCTCTGACACTTAAAGGGCATTATCATCATTCTCAGAATTTTACAGTACTATTCCATACACAAGAAAATCAAGATGACTACGTTGGGCCTTTAAGCTGAGATGGCCGAGCGCTGACACCTCACTTCAAACCATGGTTGTTTCTATATGCAGTTCCATACCATATTCACACTGTATGATGGTCATTTGAATGCCATTGAATGCTTGATGAGGGATAGGCAGAATAGGCAGAAGACTTGTAGGCTTCTTGCAGTCTGTACATTGAAAGCTACCGATGCATTTGTCCATTCACTTGTGGGAATGCTGTGAGACTCTTGGGATTACTAGATACTTCACGCCCATTAACCAGGCATGAGTCCCAACCGCCGTAATGTCTATTGAACTCGCTGGAGTCAATAGAGGCTGGTCCAACATTGGAAAATCAGTTGCTTCCCTCTCTGGGGAGGATCAGTTGGGTTTCCCTTTCTTAAACACCCCCCTCTCTCTCTCTATCTCCCCTCCCTCCCTCCCTCCCCCAAAAATCCAGGCCAGCTGGCCCATCCATCCATCCCTCAGAGCTGAGCCATCATCATCACTGTGTCAGAGGAACCAATCATGACCAATTACCGAGATTATCTTCTATTGATCTCAGCACACAGCACATCTGGCAGCTATCAGCCACCGTATAGATTGAGCTATCAGTTGGAAGCACGGTAGACAGCAGCCTGGCAGGCCAAGGCTTGATCTTAACGGCTAAACACCTGGCCAGGGCCAACAGAGTTGAACTGCAACCAGAATATTGCGATGATTATCATCATCACTCAGCCTCTCTCTTCCAACCCCTGTCCCAACAAGTACCAGATCTTCTGTGGGAGGGAGCCAAACATCAGCCAAAGGTAGAAAATCAGAGACATGTTGCTTCATCAATTTGACAAATTTGACTTCTTCTTCTGAGCAATTGTATCACTTTCTACCAAAGTACTGTATTGTACAGTTATGTTACCACAGTATCTTAAGAATTACAACTCAAATCCAATGTACCTTCACTAATACAGTAGCATGGAGGTAGTGTGACTGCATGGTGTGATGATGTAAGGGTCTTTCTCAGATGATTGGTGAACACACTTGTGGAGGAATTAGGTCAATCAGATGTGACTGTAAGCCGACACAGTGTGCCACATACAGAGCCCACAGCCATGGACGGGGCTTTGACTGTAAACGGGGAATACTAAAGTAAACCAGGGGGATTCTTTGCTTAACTAACCATTCCTGACCTTGTGATCATTTACGCTGCTACACGGTTATTCGTATATGCAAGATCCACAAGATCCACTCACAGGCATAGTGCTTCCAAGTCTATACGTGACAGAATGTTTTTTTTCAGTCTCGTATTTTTTTTCATGTCATGTGCAATTCATTCTTGTTAGTTTTTTTGGCAACCTGGTTATTCTGAGAACATGGGGTGAATACACAATAAAGGCAAAGGTTTTCAAATGGCAGGATGCAGGCAATACTTTTCCTTTGACAAATATTTATCCTGACATTACAGGGACACCAGAAACACTGAAACTGGGTATTTTGTCTCTTCTGTTTTGGTTGACTTTTAATATTGCTGCAGAATGTATTTTTTAGTAATGTTATCAGTGCTATGCTGTTCCATTTTAGAGAATGAAAACCCCTGTTCTGTATGTGCTTTGCTTGGCTCTTCTGTGCTTTGCTCTGCTCTCCTGTGCCACGCTGTACCACGTTATGCTGTGCTATGATGTGCTGTGCTATTCTAGCCTATTACGTATGCAGTTTTCATCTAGCTATTGAATGTGCCTCTTGTGCCTCTCTCCCTACAGAGTGTAACATCTTGATTGAATGTTGTCTGATTGTGTCTGTGTGTCTCTGTCCTTGGCATTAGGAGCGCCATGATTGCTGACTGGGTGTACTGACTGTCCAGGGCCTCAGAGGAACACATAAGCAAGCTCATCAAACTGTATTGACAGGTGAGAACGGATGGCCCAGAGTAGAGGGGAAAGCCCAATGAATGATTATTGCTTTAAATACTGTCGACTGAGGTAGCTCTTAGCTTATCAATCAGGCAGAACGCTGCATAGCCATAAACTGTTTATAATGAACCAGAGCACAGCAGGGTGGCACCTAGTGAACCTACAGTAACCTCAACACTGGCAAGCAAAGGTAATCCATGAATCAGCTTAGACTGCTGTATGGTTACACAAACATTGTCCACTCTCTGATCTAATTTTAATTACCTCAACTACTACTGTCCGGATCGTTCCATGAAATGGTGCCTTTTGGGTCCTTTTAATATTTTAAGTCGAAATTGTGCATCAATATTGAAGCATGTTATTTCAAATGAAGTGCCCTTTAATATAGTACTGAATATAAACCCCGAGCTTTTACATTAGTTTCCATTAGATGTTGGAGGTTGGCAAAAAGAAGCATGCAAACACACAGAAAATTGCATACAGTTTAGCTGAGGAAAGGCACAGAGTTTTAATTCTAAGGGCAAAATGAATGTTTTTGACATTGAAAGTGGGTTTGTACGGATCTGCATCCAAGCCATGATTTGCATTCGCTTGAAGTGAGATGAGTTCGGGATATCTTTTAGTATACAGTACATCAACCACCTTCCATTTAATTCATTTCTGTCCCATGTGAATTTCGATACATCTGAGTGTTTATCCTGACGGCCCTTAAAAAGCATGCATTTCCAGCTCCCAACATCACAAACAGCCTTCTACCCTCTCTGGGTTTCATATCCCTTGGTGAGAGGCCCAGATTTAGAACCACAATACCTCCACTTTTAATGTTTCCTTTGTCAAATTCGTCGGAGATAAAGTTCTGACCAGTGCTGATTCCACGGAGGCATTGTGTTTCCTTTGTTTGTAAAGAATTTAATAGATAGTCTTCTCAGCTAACTAATTCCATACTTTAATGCCATACTTTCTCAGTCAACGTGAACATGAAAATGTACGTACATAGAAGATCTGTTAGGGTCCTGGCTGTGGCATATGTTTCATTGTGATCAATTGTTCTTGCCTGCTGACAAATGTCTCAGAAATGATCCATTGTTACATCGATACACTCTAACCCCAAATTGAATCAATGGGTGTAAGTACTTTAGGGAGATAATGTTATGTTTCTCTGGGAAATCAAACTAATTAAGCCTTAGCTCTTTCTCCACTTCTCCACTATCAAAAGAGGTAAGGTACAGCCTTCTATTAGTTTGTTAACAAGAAATTGGTTAGGACATATACTTTGGTTAGGACATCAAGTTGGTTAGGACATCTACTTTGTGCATGACACATTTTTCCAACAATTGTTACAGACAGATTATTTCTCACTGTATCACAATTCCAGTGAGTCAGAAGTTTACATACACTAAGTTGACTGTGCCTTTAAACAGCTTGGAAAATTCCAAAAAATGATGTCATGGCTTTGGAAGCTTCTGATAGGCTAATTGACATCATTTGAGTCCATTGGAGGTGTACCTGTGGATGTATTTCAAGACCTACCTTCAAACTCAGTGCCTCTTTACTTGACATCATGGGGGAATCAAAAGAAAGACCTCAGAAAAAAAATTGTAGACACCCACAAATCTGGTTCATCCTTGGGAGCAATTTCCAAATGCCTGAAGGTACCATGTTCATCTGTACAAACAATAGTACGCAAGTATAAATACCATGGGACCAGCAAGCTGTCATACCGCTCAGAAAGGAGACGCGTTCTTTCTCCTAGAGATGAACGTACTTTTGTGCAAATCAATCCCAGAACAACAGCAAAGGACCTTGTGAAGATGCTGGAGGACACCGGTACAAAAGTATCTATATGCACAATAAAACGAGTACAAAATCGACATAACCTAAAATGCCGCTCAGCATGGAAGAAGCCACTGCTCCAAAACCGCCATAAAAAGCCAGACTACGGTTTGCAACTGCACATGGGGACAAAGATCATACTTTTTGGAGAAATGTTCTCTTGTCTGATGAAACAAAAATAGAAGTCTTTGGCCATAATGACCATCGTTATGTTTGTAGGAAAAAGGGGCATGCTTGCAAGCCGAAGAACACCATCCCAACCATGAAGCACGGGGTGGCAGCGTCATGTTGTAGGGGTGCTTTGCAGGAGGAGGGACCGGTGCACTTCACAAAATAGATGGCATCATGAGACAGGAAAATTATGTGGATATATTGAAGCAACATCTCGAGACATTAGTCAGGAAGTTAAAGCTTGGTCGCAGATGGGTCTTCCAAATGGACAATGACCCCAAGCATACTTCCAAAGTTGTGGCAAAATGGCTTAAGGACAACAAAGTCAATGTATTGGAGTGGCCATCACAAAGCCCTGACCCCAATCCTATAGAAAATGTGTGAGCAGAACTGATAAAGCGTGTGTGAGCAAGGAGGTCTACAAACCTGACTGTTACATCAGCTCTGTCAAGAGGAATGGGACAAAATTCTGGGAAGCTTGTGGGAATTTTTACTAGGATTACATGTCAGGAATTGTGAAAAACTCAACTGTAACTAAAAGTAGCTAGCTATCTGAAAATAGGAAACTCAAAAGGAATTTATTCACGTTACTGTAATCTGCTTAATCTAATGCCATATGAAATAATAAGAGTTGAATAGTCCTGTAGGGTATTATTTTTTTATAAAAAGCAATGCGTTGTTCACCATTTATGTTTAGTTTCAGACAAATGTCAAAGGTTATGGGAACGCCAAAGCCATAATAATCCCCAATCCATAATCTGTTCCCTCTCATTCAGAGTGGATTTAAATGGGGAATAGATTAGTCCTGATACATTGTTAGTTTCCCAGTTGTAATGTTTTATTCATCACAACAATCAAACGGAAAGCATAGCAATGTGAAACGTTCGTAGATATTTACTTGTTTTAAGTGTATTATTTTTTACAATAAAATGTTCCAGTCCGCAAAGCGCAGAAATCAGTGAGAGAAAATGCAACATTCAATGGCCAAATCAGTAGATATACAGTAGCAGCCTGAAAATGTTTATATTAACGTGAATTAACTCTGCTTTTAGTAACTATAATCATTTTAGGAGTATCTACCTCTGAATAAGGAAATCAGGGTAAAGAGTCCCTTTGATAACAATGGTGCTCTCTCACCCCTCCTCCTCCTCTTTATCCTCCGCTCCCTCTCTTCCCTCCCTCTCTTCCCTCCCTCTCTTCCCTCCCTCTCACGACTCCACATCCCCAGGCTCTGTTGGACGAGCGATCACCATGGAGGAAGGTTTCTCTGTCATGTACATCACGAGCTCCACCGGAGACTCCGTCAGGGATTGCATTGCCAAGGCTGAGGAGACCTTTAGGAAACAGCACCCTGCCTACACAGACCACCTGTTCACAGGTATGGAATATAGATGTAGGGAAATAAGAGAGAGGCACAGACTCTCTCCTCTCTATGAGATTTGTTCTATATAAATGACAGAGCTCCCTCTAGTAGAAGTAGTGAGTGAGATGTGAGATTAACCTTATTCACCCCCACACCTTCCTCTCAGCAGAAGGCTGTACTGTACCAGTTATCCTCACTGTCAGCCTGTTGCATAGACTAGCAGGGGTGAAACACACACACTGCCAGTGCCTCAATTTTCTGGCCATGCCTTTACATCGCCTCATCTTGCCCCCATCCCCTCCTATCAAAACGAATGCATATCTACAGACCCCCCCCCCCCCCGACTTCAAATAAGCCGCCCTACCCTACCATGATTTAACCACGTTTGCATGTTACCTCCCATGGGCTGTATATTAACCCCCTTCATGCATATGTATTCCAATTCGAGAGGTGCTGTTCCATTAACTCTTAATTATCCTCTGCACTGAGACTTGGGCACTGACTGGTGCTTGCGTCCGTGGGCAGATTACCCAGACTGCCATGGGGCTAAGCTTCAGCTGCAGTGTCCAGGGAGGTAATCAGCAGGAATGGTTGGCAGCGGGGAGGAGGAGGGTTGTACCCAGACGGTGGATGAAAAGGGCTGAGGATCTCTGACGGCTTTGATTAAAGTTAGATTTGTGCTCAGTTCTCTGCTTCCACCCAGCCAGGATAACAAGCCAGGCCAGTAACCCCCAGTGACACAGGTCAGTGGTCAGAGGAGAGGGGAGTGCTCTCTGGACCGGGCTCATCATTAACACCACACACACAGGGGAGGTAGAGATACACACACACACACACACACACACACACACACACACACACACACACACACACACACACACACACACACACACACACACACACACACACACACACACACACACACACACACACACACAGGCAGTGCTCTGATCAGCTCTCCACGATGACCTCAACCCACTGTAATCATCAATATGTAATCATCTTTGAACTGAACAATGTGAGAGAGAAACATTCTCTTGAGTTGCTCCATAAGTGTAGGCTTCTGTACATTAGCTACAGTAATACTAGGAAAAACACTCAGTGTGTGTGTTTCTGAACTATTGCTTTATGTATTGTACTTCCACCATGGAAACTCTGTACTCATGGACACAGCAGGGAACCCATCATCCAACCATCCCCACTCTGTGGGTGAGTGTCTGTCTGAGTGGATCCTTTTAAGGCTAATAGCATTAATGTAATGGTGACCCAAGGATCAGCAATGCCACAAAAACAACCCAAATGAGTGACCAGGTTTTGAGAGCAGAGCAGCCATGGTGGGGGACACCGATGACCATAGAGTAGGCTACATCCACAAGCCCTCTCTTTGAGGGTCATGGTCTGCCCCCCTTCAAACTAAGCTGCATCCCAAATGGGTCCCTATATCCCTATGAGGCCACATCAAAGGTAGTACACTAAATAGGGAATAGATTGCCATTTGGGACACACCCCAGTTGTAATCCAATCATTGGAATTCCCTGGAGAACACATCCATCCCCTGCTGTGGCTTGTGTCAATATTCAACGTTGCCTCGGGGGATGGAAAAGGCCATTTCCAAATTTATACGCATTTAGGGAACACTACCATACAGACAGTAACATATGAAAGGGCTGGCATTTGTGTGTGGTATTGAATATGCTGCTTATGGCTGGGTAACGGCCTGTAGCATCCCAGCTAACTAAATTACGTTACAGTACGTGACCATAAAGTTATTTTAGTCCCCACATAAGTCATGATAACGTTATTGTGAAACGTGCCGTCTACGTAGCTGCGGATGTCCGCTGACAAAACTACCGTCCAAGTATTTCCAGGAGGTTGAAATGTGGGTGATCTTAAACAGCTGAATAGCGTTATTTAGAAACATTATAAGAGATGTCCTTGAATCTTCCTTCTAACGTGCACACTTATGTGCCTTGTTGGTACTGTAGGTGCCTACTGACCAAAGTTATGTTCCCAGTGCCTACCAGGAACTGCATTTTGTGGGGCTCTCAATGTACTTTCTGACATATAGTGACTTTATGAGGTTGACATAAAAGTAATGTTTTCAAGAAACGTCTCCTAGATGTACCTGTGGTGTCAGTTGACACAAGTTACATCCCAAGTTCCTTCAGGACGTTGAAATGAGGGGGCCCCTGAATATCTAATGGTATTATAAGACATGTAATTCAATCTACTCTGAACATATAGAGTATCCTGTTGGTAGGTGTCCACTGACAAAATATGCCAAATTTCAGGAAAATAAGAAGTTATCTTTTAAAAAAAAATTGTTATTAACTTTTAGCTTTAAGCAGCTTTTACAGTTCTTGATTGGAGTGCAGTGTTCATGTTTTTACTGACTTGTTATTTTGTGAGCTTATTGCTTTGATATTGTTTCCGAATCTGTTGTATTTGAAGTCGGAAGTTTACATACACCTTAGCCAAATGCATTTAAACTGAGTTTTCACATTCCTGACATTTAGTCCTAGTAAAAAATCCCTGTCTTAGGTCAGTTAGGATCACCACTTTTTTTAAGAATTTGAAATGTCAGAATGTTAGTAGAGTGATTTATTTCAGCTTTTATTTCTTTCATCACATTCCCAGTGGGTCAGAAGTTTACATACACTCAAATAGTATTTGGTAGCATTGCATTTAAATGGTTTAACTTGGGTCAAACGTTTCGGGTAGCCTTCCACAAGCTTCCCACAATAAGTTGGGTGAATTTTGTCCCATTCCTGTCATGTTTTGTCATTGATTGTCATGTCTTGTCCCTGTGCTTCCCCTTCTATTCGTTTCCCCCTGCTGAGCTTATTAGGTTCTTTCCCTCTTTCTATCCCTCTCTCTCCCCCTCCCTCTCTCCCTCTCTCTCTCTCTCTCTCTCTATCGTTCCGTTCCTGCTCCCAGCTGTTCCTCATTCTCTTAACTACCTCATTTACTCTTTCACACCTGTCCCCTATTTTGCCCTCTGATTAGAGTCCCTATTTCTCCCTCTGTTTTCCGCTTCTGTCCTTGTCGGATCCTTGTTTGATGTTTGCTGTTCTGTGTCCTTGTTCCGCCCTGTCGTGTTTTTGCCTTCTTCAGATGCTGCGTGTGAGCAGGTGTCTATGTCAGCTACGGCCTGAGCCTTCCCGAAGCGACCTGCAGTCTGTGGTCGCGTCTCCAGTCGTTCCTCTCTACTGACGAGAGGATTTCAGTTTTCCTGTTTTGTATTTACCTGAGTTATATCCAGGATTATCGTTTTTGTTTAAGACTGGAATAAAGACTCTGTTTCTGTTAAGTCGCTTTTGGGTCCTCATTCACCAGCATAACAGAAGGATCCGACCAAGAATGGACCCAGCGACTACGGATTCTCTCTACTCTGCTGTCGAGTTCCAGGGAGCGATGCTAGGAAGACACGAACAGGAATTGTCTGCTGCTCGACATGCCGTTGAGACCCTGGCCGCCCAAGTCTCCGGCCTCTCGGAGGAGATTCACAATCTCCGCCTCCATCCACCGGTTACCTCCTGGGCTTCCGGGTCTCCGGAGCCCAGAATTAATAACCCACCGTGCTACTCTGGGGAGCCTACTGAATGTCGCTCGTTCCTTACCCAGTGTGATATAGTGTTCTCTCTCCAGCCCCACACGTACTCCAGGGGTATTGCTCGGATCGCCTACGTCATATCACTCCTTACTGGACGGGCTCGGGAGTGGGGCACAGCTATCTGGGAGGCAAGGGCTGAGTGTACTAACGAGTATCAGAACTTTAAAGAGGAGATGATACAGGTTTTTGATCGTTCTGTTTTTGGGAAAGAAGCTTCCTGGTCCCTGTCTTCCCTATGTCAAGGTAATCGATCCATAACGGATTACTCTATAGAGTTTCGCACTCTTGCTGCCTCCAGTAACTGGAACGAGCAGGCGTTGCTCGCTCGTTTTCTGGAGGGACTCCACGCTAAGGTTAAGGATGAGATTCTCTCCCGGGAGGTTCCATCCAGCGTGGATTCTTTGATTGAACTCGCTATTCACATTGAACGACGGGTAGATCTTCGTCACCGAGCTCATGGAAGAGAGCTCGCGTTAACTGTGTCCCCCCTCTCCCCGACACTACCATCTTTCCCCACTGACTCAGGTGTTGAGCCCATGCAGCTGGGGGGTATTCGCATCTCGACTAAGGAGAGGGAACGGAGAATCACCAACCGCCTCTGTCTCTATTGCGGTTCCGCTGGTCATTTTGTCATTTCATGTCCAGTAAAAGGCCAGAGCTCATCAGTAAGCGGAGGGCGACTGATAAGCGCTACTACTCTGTCCTCTCCGTCAAGTACCTGTACTACCTTGCCGGTCCATCTACGCTGGACCGGATCGGCAGCTTCCTGCAGTGCATTAACAGACTCTGGGGCGGAGGGCTGTTTTATGGACGAAGCCTGGGCTCGGGAACATGACATTCCTCTCAGACAGTTAGGGGAGCCCACGGTCATGTTCGCCTTGGATGGTAGTCCTCTCCCCAGTATATTATGTGAAACACTACCTTTAACCCTCACAGTATCTGGTAACCATAGTGAGACCATTTCTTTTTTGATTTTTTGTTCACCTTTTACACCTGTTGTTTTGGGTCATCCCTGGCTAGTGTGTCATAATCCTTCTTTTGATTGGTCTAGTAATTCTATCCTTTTCTGGAACGTTTCTTGTCATGTGAAATGTTTAATGTCTGCTATTCCTCCTGTTTCTTCTGCTCCCTCTTCACAGGAGGAACCTGGTGATTTGACAGGAGGGCCGGAGGAATATCATGATCTGCGCACGGTCTTCAGTCGGTCTAGAGCCACCTCCCTTCCTCCTCACCGGTCGTATGATTGTTGTACTGATCTCCTCAAGAAGCGTTTTGCATCCGCTCCTATCCTTGTTGCACCTGACGTCACTAAACAGTTCATTGTCGAGGTAGACGCGTCGGGGGTGGGCGTGGGAGCCTTTCTGTCCCAGCGCTCCCATACTGACGATGGGGTCCACCCTTGCGCGTATTTTTCTCATCGCCTGTCGCCGTCGGAACGTAACTATGATGTGGCTAACAGCGAACTGCTCGCCATCCATTTAGCCCTAGGCGAATGGCGACAGTGGTTGGAGGGGGCGACCGTTCCTTTTGTCGTTTGGACTGACCAAAAGAACCTTGAGTACATCCGTTCTGCCAAACGACTCAATGCGCGTCAAGCTCGTTGGGCGTTGTTTTTCGCTCGTTTCGAGTTCGTGATTTCTTATCGCCCGGGTACTAAGAACACCAAGCCTGATGCTTTATCCCGTCTCTTCAGTTCTTCTGTAGCGTCTACCGACCCCGAGGGGATTCTCCCTGAGGGGCGTGTTGTCGGGTTGAATGTCTGGGGAATTGAGAGACAGGTCAAGCAAGCACTCACTCACACTCCGTCGCCGCGCGCTTGTCCTAGTAACCTTCTTTTCGTTCCTGTCTCTACTCGTCTGGCTGTTCTTCAGTGGGCTCACTCTGCCAAGTTAGCTGGCCACCCCGGCGTTCGGGGTACGCTTGCTTCTATTCGCCAGCGGTTTTGGTGGCCTACTCAGGAACGTGACATGCGCCGTTTCGTGGCTGCTTGTTCGGACTGCGCGCAGAATAAGTCCGGTAACTTTTTTTCTGCTTCTGCTCCTGGCCTTGCTGTGTCTCAGTCTGTCCCCTGCCACCGCATCTCTCCTGGTCCTGCTCCTGCACTTGCTGTGTCTCAGTCTGTCCACAGCCACCGCCTCTCTCCTGTTCCTGGTCTTAGCCTTGCTGTGTCTCAGTCTGTCCCTAGTTGTTACTCTCCTGGCCTGTTTGGTCCTGATTGCTCTAACGCTTACAGTTCTTTACCCGTGTCTCATTTTTATAAGCGTAATAGCCCTAGATTCCCTCTTCATCGTCTCCCGTTACGGTCCTGAGGAGAGGAGTTGGGTTCTTTCTCGGGACGTGCTGGACCGTTTGTTGATCAATGATTTCCTCCGTTGCCGCCAGGGTTCCTCCTCGAGTGCGCCAGGAGGCGCCGGTGAGTGGGGGGGTACTGTCATGTTTTGTCATTGATTGTCATGTCTTGTCCCTGTGCTTCCCCTTCTATTCGTTTCCCCCTGCTGGTCTTATTAGGTTCTTTCCCTCTTTCTATCCCTCTCTCTCCCCCTCCCTCTCTCCCTCTCTCTCTCTCTCTCTATCGTTCCGTTCCTGCTCCCAGCTGTTCCTCATTCTCTTAACTACCTCATTTACTCTTTCACACCTGTCCCCTATTTTGCCCTCTGATTAGAGTCCCTATTTCTCCCTCTGTTTTCCGCTTCTGTCCTTGTCGGATCCTTGTTTGATGTTTGCTGTTCTGTGTCCTTGTTCCGCCCTGTCGTGTTTTTGCCTTCTTCAGATGCTGCGTGTGAGCAGGTGTCTATGTCAGCTACGGCCTGAGCCTTCCCGAAGCGACCTGCAGTCTGTGGTCGCGTCTCCAGTCGTTCCTCTCTACTGACGAGAGGATTTCAGTTTTCCTGTTTTGTATTTACCTGAGTTATATCCAGGATTATCGTTTTTGTTTAAGACTGAAGTTTCTGTTAAGTCGCTTTTGGGTCCTCATTCACCAGCATAACAATTCCTCCTGACAGAACCTAACTGAGTCAGGTTTGTAGGCCTCCTTGCTCACACATGCTTTATCAGTTCTGCCCACACATTTTCTATAGGATTGAGGTCAGGGCTTTGTGATGGCCACCCCAATACATTGACTTTGTTGTCCTTAAGCCATTTTGCCACAACTTTGGAAGTATGCTTGGTGTCATTTTCCATTCGGAAGACCCATTTGCGAACAAGCTTTAACTTCCTGACTAATGTCTTGAGATGTTGCTTCAATATATCCACATAATTTTCCTACCTCATGATGCCATCTATTTTGTGAAGTGCACTGGTCCCTCCTGCAGCAAAGCACCCCCACAACATGACGCTGCCACCCCGTGCTTCACAGTTGGGATGGTGTTCTTCGGCTTGAAAGCCTGCCCCTTTTTCCTCCAAACATAACGATGGTCATTATGGCCTAAAAGTTATATATATTTTTTAATCAGACCAGAGGACATTTCTCCAAAAAGTAAAATCTTTGTCCCCATGTGCAGTGGCAAACCGTAGTCTGTCTTTTTTATGGCGGTTTTGGAGCAGTGGCTCCTTCCTTGCTGAGCGGCATTTCAGGTTATGTCGATATAGGACTCGTTTTACTGTGCATATAGATACTTTGTACCTGTTTCCACCAGCATCTTCACAAGGTCCTTTGCTGTTGTTCTGGGATTGATTTGCACCAAAGTACGTTCATCTCTAGGAGACAGAACTTGTCTCCTTCCTGAAAGGTATTTTTTAAATGTATTTTATCTTCATTTAACTTGACAAGTCAGTTAAGAACAAATTCTTATTTTCAATGACAGCCTAGGAACAGTGGGTTAACTGCCTTGTTCAGGGGCAGAACGACAGATTTTTACCTTGTCAGCTCGTGGACTCAATCTTGCAACCTTTCAGTTACAAGTCCAACGCTCTAACCACTAGGCTACCTGCCACCTCTATGTGTGGTGGCTGTGTGGTCCCATGGTGTTTATACTTGCGTAAAAATCTCTGAAGTTGGAGACTTTTATCTCCCTCACCAACTTTAAACATCTGCTATCTGAGCAGCTAACCGATCGCTGCAACTGTACATAGTCCATCGGTATATAGCCCACCCAATTTATCTACCTCATCCCCATACTGTTTTTTCCCCTTTTTTTTCTTCTTTTTTTTGTTGAATTTTACCCCTTTTTCTCCCCAATTTCGTGGTATCCAATTGTTTTTAGTAGCTACTATCTTGTCTCGTCGCTACAACTCCCGTACGGGCTCAGGAGAGGCGAAGGTTGAAAGTCATGCATCCTCCGATACACAACCCAACCAAGCCGCACTGCTTCTTAACACAGCGCGCATCCAACCCGGAAGCCAGCCGCACCAATGTGTCGGAGGAAACACCGTGCACCTGGCAACCTTAGTTAGCGTGCACTGCGCCCGGCCCGCCACAGGAGTTGCTGGTGCGCGATGGGACAAGGCTACCCCTACCGGCCAAGCCCTCCCTAACCCGGACGAGCGTTCTGGAATGGAACGGAAGAATATATGATTCACCAGCGAAAAAGGTGCCAGTCTTATGGTTCACAAATCAAAGGAACAGACGGAAGAGCATATATACATACAGAACGAAGTGTTCAGACAGATTGTTTACATGACAGTGGATTGGTGTAATTCAGGGATATGCCCTAGTTACTGTCCAGGGAGAGTCCGACTTACTGATGCCCAGCTGTCAATTCAATGAACCGTTGTCAGGCCACCACTACTGTTAGCTACTTTATCTGTCTGTAGCTAGCCGCAGGCAGCACAAGTGGGCATACAGGATCTGCCCATTTGGGCTTATTTCCACTTTTTACACATAGTTTAATAACGTATTTACATACAGCTATTACCAACATACAGGTATTGGTGTAATCTCCCTTCAAGTGTACATAACAAATAATTTGGGGGGAAACACACTAAACAAGGTTTTAACAGCACACAAAAAATGCAAACCATGCCACTAATGCTTTTTAAAAATTAGTATTATTGTTATAGGCTACATTCATAAATTAATATAATAAAACAAATATTATTTTCAGTTATTGTTCCCTCTTCCATAGGCCTATACTGAGGTGAAAATGACACTATGAATTTCCATGTGTTTATTAAATTGGTAACATTATGGGAAAAGAAATTGCCGGAGGAGAAGAGTTGGATCCACTTCCTTTACTCTAAACACATGTATGCTGGTCCCAATATCTTGGGATCTCTGTCGTGGAGTGATATTCAAAGCTCAGGGTAGATAACCTCTGTTTTCCTTGAATGGCCTGTTCAACAGCATCGGCCAACGAACCTCTAGTCGGTTATTTCCATATTGATGATTTAGATTTTGTACCTTGCTGCTCTCTTAACGAAGGAGATTTGCTCAGCATTGGGCCATGCTTGTGATAAAGTAAAATCGTGTTCACTAGGAAAATGCGTGAATGTTGAATCTGGATTTATTACAAGATATGCAAATAATGTAAGCATGCAAGCATTAATGAATGGGATGGGTACACAGTCCACGGTGTTGAGTCCAAGTATTTCTGATCTGTATAGACATTGATGGAACATGGCTGATGAGGGCACTTTAGATCAGAATGATGATTTCACCATGGGTTACATCATGGAGCCGAGAGCCATTTGTGTCAAGAAAGCTAGGCCCTGTGTGCAAGGAAAATGACATCGAGGGCACATCGTTCTTCAACAAGACAGGACGATCAAAACAGACCAAATGGGTTACACAATTGATTAAACAGTTCTGGTATTCTGCTTCAAAGGCACAACAATGCCGATTCCTGCACTTATTGCATCTGCAATTGTCTGGAGAACCTGGTCGTGCCGCCAACCAACTCGCACAAGCTTTGGGTTGCATCTCAAAATGTGCTTCAGCAATCGTCATCTGGAGATTAGCAGGCTTGCTAGAGACTCCAACTGAACTGGTTGGATAGGCTGCGTTGAACCTCAGAAACGTCCTGGATATGGGACTTGATGCATTGTGGCCCCACTTCCATGAGACTTTCCTCTCAACTGTCTGCTTCCACCGGGCCCCTTGCTTCTTCATACCCACTATTTGATACATCTTATCTCCTTCGCTGCTGCTCCTACTTTATCCTACACTAAAGGCCCTCTTTCCTTTGGCAGTCATATTTGGGGATAGGTTCCAAGACCAGCTCTTCTCCAGAGTCACTGCTGCCACAAGACTATTGTGGAGCAGTCAGGTATTTATCCTCGCTCGACCTTGATATTTTTCACACACAGGGTTACTCCATTACACATGGAACAACTTCACATGGATCCACAACCACAAGCAGTACTATCCAGGCTCCATGCAGGCTGTCCTCCATGGCCAGTAGCAATCTGGTCCCTGACATGTTTTTATATTATTTTTTTCTTTCACCTTTTATTTAACTAGGCAAGTCCGTTAAGAACAAATTCTTACTTACAATGATGGCCTACCCCAGCCAAACCCAGACAACGCTGGGCAAATTGTGCGCCGCCCTATGGGTCTCCCAATCACGGCCAGATGTGATGCAGCCTGGATTCACTGAGATGCAGTGTCTTAGACCACTGCGCCACTCTGGAGCAAGGCAAAGCTGAATTGTACCAAATTCAAGTTAATGTTGATACTTTAAATTCCTGACTTTTCATGCACATCTTCTTCAGAGAATAGAGAAAGGACAGCCCTAGCAACATTTTACTTGATATGTTTCTTTGATTTTAGAGTTGTTTTAATATATGTATTATGATATACACTGTATTTACTTTAAGTGTATATATTCCAGAATGTCTATTTATTACTCTAATGGTAACTTTATGTATATAACTCTATTGACATTATGAAATGTTCGTAGAAATATGTTAGATAAACAAGGGAGTTTTAAGTAAAAATGTTAAACATTTCTTTAGTAACACAATTGCAACGTTGTTTGTAGACACATCACCATTCTCAATAAACATTCTAAAATTATTTCGTTCTTTGGATATTCACAAAGTAGTCTGACATTCTGTATATTTGAGGAACATTCTGTGAACATTACAAATACTACTACAATGTCACCAACGTGTCCTGACATTCAGAACCTCCAAAGTACAGTACTTACTGAAAACATAACTGACACTTATTTGTATTTTGTAGAAAACGTAACGGACACTAATTTGAGTCAGTTGACAATGATCCATAATGTCTATTTCTAATCCAGCTAATTCAAGTCATTGTAACATTAGGTGCAGGGCTCTTTAGCAAACATTTTGAAATTAGACATTTTTTGAAAAATACATTTTTAGGTCAACCTCCAAACGTTACTAAACGTCAAAGTACATTGAGAGCCCCACAAAATGCAGTTTCTGGTAACCACTGGAAACATAACTTTCGTCAGTGGGTACCTGCAGTAGCAATAAGGTACGTAACAGTGTGCCCCTTCAGGGAAGATTCAAGGACATCTCTACATTCGTTACTAAATTATGTAAATGAGCTATTTCAGATCCATTTCAACGTCATGAAAAGACTTGGGCGTAACTTATGTCAGCTGACACCACAGCTACGTAGACTGCACGTTTCACAATAACGTTATCAGGACAATATTTCCAAAGTGACCGCACATTCAGTACATTTCAGGAGCCTTCTGTGAACATTACAAATACTACTACAATGTCACCGAAGTGTCCTGACATTCAGAACATATAATGCACTTATTTAGAACGTAAAAACAAATGTTCCTACACACTTAGAAAGACAACGTTACAAGTGTACCACCACTTGACTTACAGACGACGTTCCAAAATCTATTTCTAGCATTCTGGTTGTAAAGTTATATGAAGACAAAACCATAGCTCTAAATCTACTGTTATGAAATGCTCCGAGGATATCTCCAAAATAACATGATATTCAGAACCTTCCATGGACGACCAAGGAACGTTTTTTAATAGTCCCATGATGTCTGAATAGCGACCAGATATTTATAGCCTCTACAATACTTATTAGAAATGTTATGAATGTCCTATAATGTCCCAAACGGGCTATGACACTCAGTACCTCTGGAAGACTTAAGGGAAGCGTTACAAATGTCTCATTTACGTTCCTTGTTAGCTGGGATACTACAAGACACGAAGACACTATTTCTGTTTCAGTGTATTGTGAGAAAACCAATCAAACTGTGTCTGTCTCTCACACATACTCTATATTATATTAGTCCTAAATTAAAGAAAATGGATTGGATTCTGTTGATTTGAGAGGAACATGTCAGTACCTATTAGAGTTGCTTCAATGGGCTCCCGAGTGGCGCAGTGGTCTAAGGCACTGAATCTCAGTGCTAGAGACATCACTACAGACACACTGGTTTGAATCCAGGCTGTATCACAACTGGCTGTGATTGGGAGTCCCATAGGACGGTGCACAATTGGCCGAGTATCGTCTCGGTTTGGCCGGTGTAGGCCGTCATTGTAAATAAGAATTTGTTCTTAACTGATTTGCCTAGTTAAATAAAGGTTACATAAAAAATACAGTGTACAGATTACGATTTCACTCTAATGTATTCATGTAAATTGCCCAGCCCACCTGTTCCCCTCTGCCTGTCCCCCAGACCCCAGTGGAGGTCTGGGGGACAGGCAGAGGGGAACAGCAGGACCTGCCCTTCTTTCACAGGTAGTTACTGGCCATCTCACTGATGTGTTACACTGCTGGCACACACAGAATACAGAGGTAAGTGGCTAGTAGCTGTTGTGCAGGCTACTGTAATACTTACCAACTCTTAACTCATGTGCCTTTTGAGGTTGTAAAACTATTTTTCAGTTTGTACATCTGTCGAAGCATTCTTGTTTTGATATGGACAAGTAACTCTCTGAGAACTGAGAGAGTCGATAGAGTTGTTTTCTTGGCTTAGAAAGGGGTTACAGATGATGTGGAATATTGAAGTATGCAGTAACATATTAAAGTGTGCAGACAGATCGACAGTGACAAGTCACTGAACCCCCTAGACGTCACACAGCGGGGTGCGACTGTGACTGTGACCTAGCCCTTGATCTGGTGTTCATGTCACACTGTCAGCTCTGCGTCCTCACAGCACCTTCATATTCACAACACCAAAGAGATCACACACACTCACACATGCACGTGCACGTGCACACACACACACTCTTCAGGATGAACAAACAGAGCAATGCAGCTGAGGGACATTGAATATTCAATAAGACTATGCAGGCAGGCAAGTATGTTGTTGCACAATAGTACCACAGGCTTATAACACTGGCTTAGATTCTGATATGGATATTGACCATAGGCTTTCAGTTCATTACCTTACTAGCTGGTAATTTTGGGATAAGTAGATTTGTCATTTGACCTCAGTCATCTAGCAATCATTAAGTCAAGGGGAAGTGAAATATTGACACTGTTTGGATGGAACAGAAATAAGAGATATCTAGATCCTGTGATATGCATTTACATGACCATTCACATGATCTAGAGGACATATAGGAGAGACGTTGAGGAATTGACTGTGCTGCGCTAACAAAACAAATGATATGTGCATGCATGTGTGTGTGTGTGTGTGTGTGTGTGTGTGTGTGTGTGTGTGTGTGTGTGTGTGTGTGTGTGTGTGTGTGTGTGTGTGTGTGTGTGTGTGTGTGTGTGTGTGTGTGTGTGTGTGTGTGTGTGTGTGTGTGTGTGTGTGTGTGTGTGTGTGTGTGTGTGAGTGTAGGGGGAGGGAGTTCTTGCTCAGTTCCTCAGTAGAGGACAGGGCAGACAGAGCTGGGGAGGTCAGCTGTGCTGTAGTCGTGATGGAAGTGTGTTCTGCTCTGTGCTCTGTTATAAGGGATGGGGGCAGGCAGGCATGCAGGCAAGCAGGGGGGGAAATCGATGCCTTTGTGTAATGTATCAAAGACATGGGCACTGCATGGGTTTGTTAAGCCATCGGTCACTTGCCCAAGGTGCAGGGAGGGTTGCTGCCTTTGAGCTCACCATAAGGGGATGTCACCACTGCAGTCCTGTGTGTGTACTGCTGCTGCTCTGCGTGAGTCACAAACACAGCACCAGACACACCATCAATCCTTGCATCGCTGATGAAGGACAGTAGCCTACTGTACATTGTTATTTTGGATGAAGAAACTGGGTTATATAAGATATTGCAAGAGCAGCTATAAGGACATATTCAATCTCTCCCTATTACAGTCTGCTGTCCCCACATGCTTCAATATGGCCACCATTGTTCCTGTACCCAAGAATGCAAAGGCAACTGAACTAAATTACTATAACCCCATTGCCCTCAACTCTGTCATCATGAAGTGCTTTGAGAGACCAGTCAAGGATCATATCACCTCCACCCTACCTGACAACCTAGACTCACTTCAATTTGCTTACCGCCCCAATAGGTCCACAGACGTTGCAATCGCCATCACACTGCACAATGCCCTATTCCATCTGGACAAGAGGAATACCTATGTAAGAATGCTGTTCATTGACTATAGCTCAGCATTCAACACCATAGTACCCTCCAAGCTCATCATTAAGCTTGAGGCCCTGGGTCTGAACCCCGTCCTGTGCGATTGGGTCCTGGACTTCCTGACGGGGCGCCCCCAGAAGGTGAAAGTAGGAAACAACACATCCACTTCACTGATCCTCAACACTGGGGCCCCACAAGGGTACGTACTCAGCCCCCTCCTGTACTCCTTGTTCACCCATGACTGCGTGGCCAAGCACCCCTCCAACTTAATCATCAAGTTTGCAGACGACACAACAGTAGTAGGCTTGATTACCAACAACGACGAGACAGCCTACAGGGAGGAGGTGAGGGCTCTGGGAGTGTTGTGTCAGGAAAATAACCTCTCACTCAACGCCAACAAAACAACGGAGATGATTGTGGACTTCAGGAAACAGCAGAGGGAGCATCCCCCCATCCACATCGACGTGACAGCAGTGGAGAAGTGGGAAAGTTTTATGTTCCTCGGCTTACACATCACTGACAAAATGAAATGGTCCACCCACACAGACAGTGTGGTGAAGAAGGCACAACTGAGAGAATCCTGTCGGGCTGTGTCACCGCCTGGTACGGCAACTGCACCGCCCTTAACCGCAGGGCTCTCCAGAGGTAAACTACCTGCCCTCCAGGCCACCTACACCACCCGATATCACAGGAAGGCCAAAAAGATCATGAAGGACAACAACCACCCGAGTCACTGCCTGTTCACCCCGCTATCATCCAGAAGGCGAGGTCAGTACAGGTGCATCAAAGCTGGGACCGAGAGACTGAAAAACAGCTTCTATCTCAAGACCATCAGACTGTTAAATAGCCATCACTAGCACAGAGAGGCTGCTGCCTACATACAGATTTGAAATCATTGGCCACTTTAATAAATGGAACACTAGTCACATTAATAATGTCACTTTAATAATGTTTACATATCTTGCATTACTCATCTCATATGTATATATACTATACTATTCTGCTGTATCTTAGTCTATGCCGCTCTGACATTGCTTGTCCATTTATTTATATATTCTTAATTCCATTCCTTACCTAGATTTGTGTGTATTGAGTATATGTTGGGAAATTGTTAGATATTACTGCACTGCCGGGAACTAGAAGCTCAAGTGTTTCGCTACACCCGCAATAACATCTGCTAAACATGTGCATGTGACCAATAACATCTGCTAAACATGTGCATGTGACCAATAACATCTGCTAAACATGTGCATGTGACCAATAACATCTGCTAAACATGTGCATGTGACCAATAACATCTGCTAAACATGTGCATGTGACCAATAACATCTGCTAAACATGTGCATGTGACCAATAACATCTGCTAAACATGTGCATGTGACCAACAAAATGTTATTTTATTTGACATATTGAGATACTATAATTGATAGTGTGTTAAATGTTAAGCGTTGATGTATAGCAATCCATCATTTCGGCATGCTAGAGTAAGCTGAGGTTGAATTGGCAGTAGACATTGAATTTACTGTGTGTTTGTTTTTGAAGGACCCAGAGCCCCATTCAGCCCCTGCAGCCCAGAGGACATGGAGAGGCTGTGTGATTCGTTCAGCAAGTGGATCCTACCCTGCCCAACGCTCTAATCATAGGCTACCTGCCAGGCCCCCCCAAGAAGTTATATTAAATTAAAAATGTAAAAATAATAATAAAAACTAGCTGTGGAGGAAAACGGAGAAAACATACTTGATATAAATGTGGAAGGTCCTAGAAAGAGTGGTGCTGTTATGATAAACACTCCTGACAGCAACAAAAGGTGCTGGGTGTCACTGTACTGGAACACCATGCACCGCCTGGTTATCTATCAATTACCCGCTCTTCTCGCTAAGCACAGGCAGGATGCAGTGGAAGTAGTCACGGCTCGTTCGTGGCTAGGATGTTATGGACTCATTTCCCTTTGCCTTGGTAAGAGGCAGGAAGGCAACAGCGTAAAGAGCTGGAGTAGCATCTGCTGTGGTGCCTACTCTATCCAGTCAGAACTCTCATATTCTCCTAACAAGCAGTGGTTGTTCCAAGGCATCACAGTAAAACTAGCTTCATTTCAAATGCTTTCTCTCCTATTTTTATACCACAATAGCAATTAATCATTTGTCAATTAGTAGTTTATTATTTAATGTCGCAGTAGTATACCCACATATTTCATAAAGTTCCAGGGACTGGTGGAGTAAGAAAATGTTCTGTAATAGAGCACCAGTGGTAATTTATTTGAGCTCATTATCAGGAAATAATGTGGATCATGATTACTACATTTTCAAAGACTACATTTCCATAATGCAGATGGTTTGGAGTTCTAGGAGGCTGTGGTTTCCTTGATGTATCTTGTTGCTACTTGAATCATCCTTATACAGAGGAAGACCCATAGAGACGTGTAAAAGCAAAGTACAGGTTATGTGGAGAACAGAACTAAATGTACAGAAAGCACAGCTCTTTGAGATCTGACAGGAACTAATGATAGAAGCTCTTTGAAAATGACCCTTTGGTGTCCTCTTATCTGCAATAAATGTATCCACTCATAGCAGCTCTCTTGCTTACCTGAAGAGAACCACACTCGTGTACACACACACACACACCTTTCTACCCACTTATGTACTATAGCCATTAGTTGTATGGTTATTCAATGATGAACTACGGTGTGTGTTGGAAAGGAAATGAGCAGTAATGAAAGGAGTAGCATTCAGCTTCAGAGTGGCTTGTAACAAACTTAGTGGGGAGGTTGTTTGCACTGTTGTTGTTGTTGTTGTTGAGATGTACTCTGTGCTTGTCCCTTGTAATTTGAGTGCTCATTTCTTGTAGTGTAGGCCAGACCAGGTCCTTGATTGGTGTGCTGTTTCTCTGGATCCTGTCTCGGGTTTACTAAGCAGCGTGTGGCCTGAGGGAGACATACGATCATAACACACACACACATACACAAGCACAGAGAGAGAGACACACACACATACACAGAGGGAGACACACACAGAGGGAGACACACACAGAATCACACACACACAGAGACAGAGAAAGATACACACAGAGAATCACACACACACACAGAGTGATAGACACACAGCGAGAGACACACACACGCTGTTCTCCCCCGTGGCCCCCCAGCAGCACGGCTGCAGGTTGAGCAGACTCCAACACCTCACCACCACATAGATGGCCCTGTCACGGAAGAACACGCTCTCTCCTCCCGCTGCTCTCAATAATTCAACAGGCTGATCACTGAGCCCTTTTTTCTCCCCCTAAGATGGGCAATGCAAACTGAAGAGGAGATTTCATTTGGAGCCGAACAGCAGAGCTCTGTCTGTCGATTTCAGGAGCGTTGTGATTCTATTACATCTGCGTCTGTGACACTGGCTCTATGAAATGCAGAGAGAGACAATAGATATTAAATTATTCACTCTGCAGCTGAGAAGGCTAGAGAAAATTCTATTATGTTGCTATAACTTGAAATAACTTGATCTCTTATCTGCATCTGACGAAACCCCTTTCATTCTGTTATGAAGCGTCTAGACAAATTCAGCTTGAACACACTCCAAAAATTAGTGTATAATTGTTTGATGTGTGCTGCATATATTTGGTAGACCCTTGAAACACGCAATGCCAAATTATGTGTAATTTTGAAATGGGGATGGGTTTTTCGCGTCTGCTGCATGAGAATAGTATTTTCAAAGATTTGTTAATGATATACATCTGCATATGTTCTTGGTCAGGATTAAAATCCTTATATAGGAACATCTTATGCTAACATACAGAGATGTAGATGAAAATATTCTACAGTACTAGGCACCAACAATTCGATATGTTGCATAGTTTAACTGGCAACACACAGTCAGTAAAAGCACTGAGGTAAAACGAATGCAAATTCCTAACAACAATAAGAACGCTATTGCTGCACTGTTTACCCTTGTGCTGCTCTGCTCCATAACATCCCAAACATGACATGGGAAATGTGGCGGGAGGACTATAAGAAAATAATTCTATGAAATATTTAGAGGGAACTAAATAAAACAGCATAGCTTGTAAAGTAAAGGAGTGTGTGTTTTTTTTCATCTTTGGGATCTTGAAAGTAAACAGAGAGGGGTGGCAGGCTGGGACAAAACAAAACAGGCGAGCCCCAGCTAGCCAGGAGCAGGGACAGTGGCGCTGGCTGAAAAATGATGCATGCTGGAGGATATGTATCTATAATAAAAAATGACCATAAAGGGGATGAATGACAGAGGGGATAATTGCAGGCCAAGCTCCCAGTAAAGAAAATGGCTTTAGGAAGTAGAGCAGCATCAGGGGTATCATTTAGACACTGACCTCAGCGGGTCAGAAATCACCGGGGGGGGGTGCAACCTTGAGGCCCGCGAGGAGAAGAGGGGAGGTGTCGTCCCACAAAAAGAAAAGGGAGAAAGGATCACAACTTTTCAACATGATTTCCAGCCTTTTGTTGCATAGGAATAAAAGTGCCAGGGCACTTTGTCAGGTTCCACTGGGTGGAGAAAGAACACCAGGAGATGCCAAAAGATATCTTCAGTGATGGATTACTTCAGGAACCGCCAGCTAGTTCAATTAGATACCAGGGGCGGACTGGTAACCACACCAGCCCACATCACTGCTCACATCACAGGAAGAGTACAAAAGAAACAGATCTGTAAGTGTTTTTCGGTGGTAGAGTTGTTTATGTTTCTAAGGTTCCAAACATATGTTATTATCTTACCCATTTGGTGACTAAATGACAGCATAGGTTTGAAATATCTGTCTAACTAGTTTTGGATGCTAGCCAGGGACAAGTAATAGGAGAGGGGGCCTTCCAAGTGATGCAGTGGTCTAAGGCACTGCATTGCAATGTTGCAATGTTGCCTCTAAGCTGCGCGCATGTCCAGAGACTTCCACGCAGCTCCCTGCCTACAGAGTGAATCACCAGATTTAACATTCCAGAGCAGTGGTCATCAACCGGTCGATCTCCAAGTTGTTCATAATTGATTTCCAAATATTTCTGTTTCTATTTCTTTATATCATCTCGTGTTGTTGGTTGGTAGGTGCATTGCAGGCATAAAAGAAAGCTACAGCAAAGTTGATCCTATGAGTTTTTAAAACGTTTAAAAATTTGACTAGAGAGAGACTGTCAACGAATATAGCAAAAGGATTCTGTTTTAATGGTGAGTTCATGTTTAAGTTATTACTCAGCACTGTCAACACATTGTATGCAACACATTTAAAAGGCCATCAAATGTTCTTCCTATTTCCACTCAGCGCTACAACAAGCACTGCAGCAGTAATGAATGAGTAGGAAAGTGTATCTACAGGCTTGTTGTTATTATTAGCAGCTTGGTTATTATTAGCAGCTTGGTTATTATTAGCAGATTGAGTCTTTTTAATATCGAGGAATATTTCTCTTTCTCTGTTCATAGGAGCAACAACATTCATGTGTGCATGAGGCAGGAATAACGCAATGCGACTCGAGTTTCTCCAGCTGGAAGATGGTGTCCCTTTTTGGTCAGTGTCAGTGGAGGAAAGGGAGAGGATGGATGTTGAGAGGTGGACCCTCAGTCTGCTGAACTATAAAAAATGTGCCAATCATCATTGAGCTAAACTGAGCGAGCTCAACTGTGAATGGTCCTGGTGTCAAGGAAAGACAGCTTGGATTTTGCAGTCTCTCCTATCAAATCGCATTGAGACCATTGACACCATTGACAGAAATGTTGCATCTCGTTGTCTTGTCATCCGGTGGCTAGCTAGCTAAAATTGGCCCTTTCCTAAATTAGCCATGGATGAAGATAGGGATTTGGACAAAAAAATTTAAGTGCGTACTATATGACAGAGTGATAGACCGGTTCGTCGACAGGAAAGAGAGGAGGATGGCATTGCCGTTTCTCTACAAGTAGGGTGGGTCAACATGTTTTCTACTTGCACGTACATGCACACACACACACACACACGAGCACACAGAAATCAGAACGGACAGCCACATCATATTTAACTTATGTTAATTGAACAAAATTGTTTTTGGTATCTTTTAGTTGTCACCATATTAGACTAAGAAGAGGTGATTTGATGATGTTGAAATGTTGAAGTTGAAAATGTGCTGGAATAGTGGAGGCAGCTTCGGTTTTCTTTGCGACTTGCCGTAACTCTCCGTGGTCCTAAATCAATATTTGTTTAATGATCCTAAATAGGCTTGGCTTCCACAGTGATTTTACCCATGCACCGCTACAGGATGCAGGCACCATCAGCCCAGTAAAATAAAAGTTAAAAGCCAATTATTTAAATCCTCACTCAGCTGTGCTACACAAGTAATACAACAATGGATCTATTATTATAGCCTAACTCAAATGTTGAAATATAATTTAAATAAATGGCCGAACAACAATTAATTGGCAGGGCAATTCAAGCTAAGCCAATGTGCAGTGATAATATATTGAGCCTATAGCCTACTGCACAAACCTCAATTCTACACTACTGTTTTTAATTTGTTAATGTTGCATAGGCTTCTGTTGTAATGTAAAAAATAATCTGAGTGGTAGATCTCGCCTTGCATTTTGACTCAAAGTGATATTGACTGAAAATGTTGGTGACCTCTGTTCTAGTTTTCCCTGTTAACACTATCAACGCTTCCGTTTACTGTGTCAATTGTGATCGAATCAACGCAATATTAGCCACTTTCAAAGCAACACACTGAAACAAAATGATCTATGCAAGAGATTGTATTGTAGGCAGAACTCATCAGAGTGGGACTCTATTGCATTGACACGCACTACTCAGCCCGTACTCTACACAGACCAGTGTGGCATAAACTATCAGGTATGAAGGTAAGACCCAACTGCAGACCACGTCAAATAAACAATAGTTTAATGATTACAATAGGGGCAGGGAATAGACAGGTCAAGGCAGGCAGGGGTCAGTAAACCAGAGGTGAGACAACTGTATCTGTCACGTTCTGACCTTAGTTCCTTTATTATGTCTTTGTGTTAGTTTGGTCAGGGCATGAGTTGGGGTGGGTAGTCTATGTTATTTTTTCTATGTTGTATTTATGTGTTTGGCCTGGTATGGTTCTCAATCAGAGGCAGGTGTCGTTCGTTGTCTCTGATTGAGAACCATACTTAGGCAGCCTGTTTTTCCCACTTGAGTTGTGGGTGATTATTTTCTGTTGAGTGTTTTCTGTGTCTTCACCATACAGAACTGTTTCGTTTTCGTCTTTCACTTTTTATTTTGTATTTTCGTGTTCAGTGTCTTTTCATTAAAAATGACGAACACTTACCACGCTGCACATTGGTCTGATCTGTCATACTCCTCGTCAGAGGAAGACGAATCGCATTACAGAATCACCCACCACAACCGGACCAAGCAGCGTGGTAACCAGGAGCAGAGGGTGCTGGACTCCTGGACATGGGAGGAGATTTTGGATGGTAGGGGACCCTGGGCACAGGCTGGGGAATATCGCCATCCCCGGGAAGAGCTGGAGGCAGCCAAAGCCGAGAGTCGGCATTACGAGGAGCTAGCACGGCAGCGCAACAGGGACGAGAGGCAGCCCCAAAAATGTATTGGGGGGCACACGGGGAGTTTGGCTAAGTCAGGTAGGAGACCTGAGCCAATTCCCCGTGCTTACCGTGGAGAGAGGTGGAACGGGCAGGCACCGGGCAGGCACCATGTTATGCCGTGAGGCGTACGGTGTCCCCAGTGCACAGGCATAGAGTGGGCATCGAGCCAGGTGCTATGAAGCCGGCTCACAACTTTCACTTTGTTATTTTGTATTTTCGTGTTCAGTGTCTTTTCATTAAAAATGACGAACACTTACCACGCTGCACATTGGTCCGACCTGTCATACTCCTCGTTACAGTATCGGACAGCAGGCAGGCTCAGGGTCAGGGTAAGCAGCTTCTGCTCTAGTCATTTTGTTTGTGCTGTCTGTCTGTCTGTCTGTCTGTCTGTCTGTCTGTCTGTCTGTCTGTCTGTCTGTCTGTCTGTCTGTCTGTCTGTCTGTCTGTCTGTCTGTCTGTCTGTCTGTCTGTCTGTCTGTCTGTCTGTCTGTCTGTCTGTCTGTCTGTCTGTCTGTCTGTCTGTCTGTCTCAGCATCTGCTGTGCTTCTTCTTGTTCTTTGTTTGTCTGCCTGTCTGTCTGCTTAAGCCATATACGTTATATATGCCAAGCGTCTTAGGCTATATTGCATTTCCCACTGGTGTCACTAACCTTTACAGTTCGTGGCACCAGCCTGGACCCAAATCCAATGTAATTCATAGTGCTTTATTAAAAAGTACAATAAATAGACTCCTGCGGTATTCAAGAAATAAGTTGTTTCATCGAACACAGTGGTTCCCAAGCGTTTTATAGTCCCGTACCCCTTCAAACATTCAACCTCCAGCTGCGTACCCCCTCTAGCACCAGGGTCAGCGCACTCTCAAATGTTGTTTTTTGCCCTCATTGTAAGCCTGCCACACACACACTATACGATACATTTATTAAACATAAGAAGGAGTGAGAGTTTTTGTCACAATATAGTCTTATAGGACCAGGGTACAAATAATAATATAATAATAATCAATAATCTTTCTCTTTATTTAGCCATCTTACATATAAAACTTTATTTCTTCATTGAAAATGGTGAATAACTCACCACAGGCTAATGAGAAGGGTGTACTTGAAAGGATGCACATACCTCTGCAATGTTGGGTTGTATTGGAGCGAGTCTCAGTCTTAAATCCTTTTCCACACACAATCTGTGCCTGTATCTAGTTTTCAAGACAATCGAGAATCCACTCTCACATAGGTACGTGGTTGCAAAGTGCATCAGTGTCGTAACGGCGCGATTTTTCCAAGGCAGGATACTCTGAGCACAGCCCAATCCAGAAATCTGTCAGTGGCTTCTGATTAAATAACATTTTCACAGAACCTCTTGATGCAATTTTGACGAGGCTCTCTTGTTCAGATATCTGTCGCCATGAAGTGCTTCGAAAGGCTGGTCATGGCTCACATCAACACCATTATCCCAGAAAGCCTAGGCCCACTCCAATTTGCATACCACCCCAACAGATCCACAGATGATGCAATCTCTATTGCACTCCACACTGCCCTTTCCCACCTGGACAAAAGGAATACCTACTTGAAAATGCTATTCATTGACTACAGCTCGGCGTTCGACACCATAGTGCCCTTATTTTATTTTTTTACTTGCTATTTTGTATTTACTTCGCCACCATGGCCTTTTTGCCTTTACCTCCATTATCTCACCTCATTTGCTCACATTGTATATAGACTTATTTTTCTACTGTATTATTGACGGTATGTTTGTTTTACTCCATGTGTAACTCTGTGTTGTTGTACCTGTCGAACTGCTTTGCTTTATCTTGGCCAGGTCGCAATTGTAAATGAGAACTTGTTCTCAACATGCCTACCTGGTTAAATAAAGGTGAAATAAAAAATAAATTTTAAAAAAGGTCATCAATACGCTAAGGACCCTGGGACTAAACACCTCCCTCTGCAACTGGATCCTGGGCTTCCTGAGGGGCCGCCCCAGGTGGTAAGAGTAGGTAACAACACATCCGCCACACTCATCCTCAACACAGGCCCCTCTCGGGTGCATAATCTGTCATGCAGGTAAAAGAGGACCCAAAAGCGACTTAACAGAAACAGAGTTTAATAATGTTCAAAACGGAATAACTGACATCCTCTAGATTTGTAGAGGGGAAAACAACTGGAGAAGCGGCCACAGACTGCAGGTCGCTTCGGGTAGGCGCAGGCCGTAGTCGACTGAGACACCTGCTCACACGCAGCGTCTGATGAAGGCACAAAACACGACAGGACAGGGTGATACACAATCACGGCAAAAAACACGACAGGACAGGGCGAAACGCAATCACAACATGGTGAATACAATACGAGGAACCGACGGAACAGGAACGGATCACAAAGGAATAAATAGGGAGTCTAATCAGGGGAAAGGATCGGGAACAGGTGTGGGAAGACTAAATGATGATTAGGGGAATAGGAACAGCTGGGAGCAGGAACGGAACGACAGAGAGAAGAGAGAGCGAGAGAGTGAGAGAGGGAGGGGGAGAGAAAAGGATAGAACCAAACAAGACCAGCAGAGGGAAACGAATAGCATGGGGAGCACAGGGACAAGACATGACAATAAATGACAAACATGACAGTACCCCCACTCACCGAGCGCCTCCTGGCGCACTCGAGGAGGAATCCTGGCGGCAACGGAGGAAATCATCGATGAGCGAACGGTCCAGCACGTCCCGAGACGGAACCCAACTCCTCTCCTCAGGACCGTAACCCTCCCAATCCACTAGGTATTGGTGACCCCGTCCCCGAGAACGCATGTCCATAATTTTATGTACCTTGTAAATAGGTGCGCTCTCGACAAGGACGGGAGGGGGGAGGGAAGACGAACGGGGGTGCGAAGAAAGGGCTTAACACAGGAGACATGGAAGACAGGATGGACGCGACGAAGATGTCGCGGAAGAAGCAGTCGCACAGCGACAGGATTGACGACCTGGGAGACACGGAACGGACCAATGAACCGCGGAGTCAACTTACGAGAAGCTGTCGTAAGAGGAAGGTTGCGAGTGGAAAGCCACACTCTCTGGCCGCAACAATACCTTGGACTCTTAATCCTGCGTTTATTGGCGGCTCTCACCGTCTGTGCCCTGTAACGGCAAAGTGCAGACCTCACCCTCCTCCAGGTGCGCTCACAACGTTGGACAAACGCTTGAGCGGAGGGAACGCTGGACTCGGCAAGCTGGGATGAGAACAGAGGAGGCTGGTAACCCAGACTACTCTGAAACGGAGATAACCCGGTAGCAGACGAAGGAAGCGAATTGTGAGCGTATTCTGCCCAGGGGAGCTGTTCTGCCCAAGACGCAGGGTTTCTGAAAGAAAGGCTGCGTAGTATGCGACCAATCGTCTGATTGGCCCTCTCTGCTTGACCGTTAGACTGGGGATGAAACCCGGAAGAGAGACTGACGGACGCACCAATCAAACGACAGAACTCCCTCCAAAACTGTGACGTGAATTGCGGACCTCTGTCTGAAACGGCGTCTAACGGGAGGCCATGAATTCTGAATACATTCTCAATAATGATTTGTGCCGTCTCCTTAGCGGAAGGAAGTTTAGCGAGGGAAATGAAATGTGCCGCCTTAGAGAACCTATCGACAACCGTCAGAATCACAGTCTTCCCCGCAGACAAAGGCAGACCGGTAATGAAGTCTAAGGCAATGTGAGACCATGGTCGAGAAGGAATGGGGAGCGGTCTGAGACGACCGGCAGGAGGGGAGTTACCCGACTTAGTCTGCGCGCAGTCCGAACAGGCAGCCACGAAACGGCGCGTGTCACGCTCCTGAGTCGGCCACCAAAAGCGCTGGCGAATAGACGCAAGAGTGCCTCGAACACCGGGATGACCCGCTAACTTGGCAGAGTGAGCCCACTGAAGAACAGCCAGACGAGTGGAAACAGGAACGAAAAGGAGGTTACTAGGACAAGCGCGCGGCGACGCAGTGTGCGTGAGTGCTTGCTTAACCTGTCTTTCAATTCCCCAGACTGTTAACCCGACAACACGCCCATAAGGAAGAATCCCCTCGGGATCAGTAGAAGCCACAGAAGAACTAAACAGACGGGATAAGGCATCAGGCTTGGTGTTCTTGCTACCCGGACGGTAAGAAATCACAAACTCGAAACGAGCGAAAAACAACGCCCAACGAGCTTGACGGGCATTAAGTCGTTTGGCAGAACGGATGTACTCAAGGTTCTTATGGTCTGTCCAAACGACAAAAGGAACGGTCGCCCTCCAACCACTGTCGCCATTCGCCTAGGGCTAAGCGGATGGCGAGCAGTTCACGGTTACCCACATCATAGTTGCGCTCAGATGGCGACAGGCGATGAGAAAAATAAGCGCAAGGATGAACCTTATCGTCAGACTGGAAGCGCTGGGATAGAATGGCTCCCACGCCTACCTCTGAAGCGTCAACCTCGACAATGAATTGTCTAGTGACGTCAGGAGTAACGAGGATAGGAGCGGACGTAAAACGTTCTTTTAGAAGATCAAAAGCTCCCTGGGCGGAACCGGACCACTTAAAACACGTCTTGACAGAAGTAAGAGCTGTGAGAGGGGCAGCAACTTGACCGAAATTACGAATGAAACGCCGATAGAAATTAGCGAAACCTAAAAAGCGCTGCAACTCGACACGTGACCTTGGAACGGGCCAATCACTGACAGCTTGGACCTTAGCGGAATCCATCTGAATGCCTTCAGCGGAAATAACGGAACCGAGAAAAGTAACGGAGGAGACATGAAAAGAGCACTTCTCAGCCTTTACGTAGAGACAATTCTCTAAAAGGCGCTGTAGAACACGTCGAACGTGCTGAACATGAATCTCGAGTGACGGAGAAAAAATCAGGATATCGTCAAGATAGACAAAAACAAAAATGTTCAGCATGTCTCTCAGAACATCATTAACTAATGCCTGAAAAACAGCTGGCGCATTGGCGAGACCGAACGGCAGAACCCGGTACTCAAAATGCCCTAACGGAGTATTAAACGCCGTTTTCCACTCGTCCCCCTCTCTGATGCGCACGAGATGGTAAGCGTTACGAAGGTCCAACTTAGTAAAGCACCTGGCTCCCTGCAGAATCTCGAAGGCTGATGACATAAGGGGAAGCGGATAACGATTCTTAACCGTTATGTCATTCAGCCTCGATAATCCACGCAGGGGCGCAGAGTACCGTCCTTCTTCTTAACAAAAAGAACCCCGCCCCGGCCGGAGAGGAAGAAGGCACTATGGTACCGGCGTCAAGAGACACAGACAAATAATCCTCGAGAGCCTTACGTTCGGGAGCCGACAGAGAGTATAGTCTACCTCGAGGAGGAGTGGTCCCCGGAAGGAGATCAATACTACAATCATACGACCGGTGAGGAGGAAGGGAGTTGGCTCGGGACCGACTGAAGACCGTGCGCAGATCATGATATTCCTCCGGCACTCCTGTCAAATCGCCAGGTTCCTCCTGAGAAGTAGGGACAGAAGAAATGGGAGGGATGGCAGACATTAAACACTTCACATGACAAGAAACGTTCCAGGATAGGATAGAATTACTAGACCAATTAATAGAAGGATTATGACATACAAGCCAGGGGTGACCCAAAACAACAGGTGTAAACGGTGAACGGAAAATCAAAAAAGACATAGTCTCACTGTGGTTACCAGATACTGTGAGAGTTAAAGGTAGTGTCTCAAATTTGATACTGGGAAGATGACTACCATCTAAGGCAAACATGGGCGTAGGCCTGTCTAACGGTCTGAAAGGAATGTTATGTTTCCGAGCCCATGCTTCGTCCATGAAACAACCCTCAGCCCCAGAGTCAATCAAAGCACTGCATGTAGTAGCACCCGAACCGGTCCAGCGTAGATGGACCGACATAGTAGTACAAGATCTAGATGAAGGGACCTGAGTAGTAGCGCTCACCAGTAGCCCTCCGCTTACTGATGGGCTCTGGCCTCTTACTGGACATGAAATAACAAAATGTCCAGCAACTCCGCAATAGAGGCACAGGCGGTTGGTGATCCTCTGTTCCCTCTCCTTATTCGAGATGCGAATCCCTCCCAGCTGCATGGGCTCAGTCTCAAAGCCAGAGGAGGGAGATGGTTGCGATGCGGAGCAGGGAAACACCGTTGATGCGAGCTCTCTTCCACGAGCCCGGTGACGAAGATCTACCCGTCGTTCTATGCGGATGGCGAGAGCAATCAAAGAGTCCACATCTGAAGGAACCTCCCGGGAGAGAATCTCATCCTTAACCGCTGCGTGGAGTCCCTCCAGAAAACGAGCGAGCAGCGCCGGCTCGTTCCACTCACTAGAGGCAGCAAGAGTGCGAAACTCAATGGAATAATCCGTTATGGACCGTTCACCTTGGCATAAGGAAGCCAGGGCCCTAGAAGCCTCCTCACCAAAAACTGAACGGTCAAAAACCCGAATCATCTCCTCTTTAAAGTTCTGGAATCTGTTAGAGCAATCAGCCCTTGCCTCCCAGATAGCTGTGCCCCATTCTCGAGCCCGGCCAGTAAGGAGTGAAATGACGTAAGCAACCCGAGCTCTCTCTCTAGAGAATGTGTGGGGTTGGAGAGAGAACACAATCTCACACTGCGTGAGAAAGGAGCGGCACTCAGTGGGCTGCCCGGAGTAGCAAGGTGGGTTATTAACCCTGGGTTCTGGAGGCTCGGCAGGCCAGGGAGTAACAGGTGGCACGAGACGTAGACTCTGGAACTGTCCAGAGAGGTCGGAAACCTGAGCGGCCAGGTTCTCCACGGCATGGCGAGCAGCAGACAATTCCTGCTCGTGTCTGCCGAGCATGGCTCCTTGGAACTCGACGGCAGTGTAACGAGCGTCTGAAGTCGCTGGGTCCAATCTTTGGTCGGTTCCTTCTGTCATGCAGGTAAAAGAGGACCCAAAAGCGACTTAACAGAAACAGAGTTTAATAATGTTCAAAACGGAATAACTGACATCCTCTAGATTTGTAGAGGGGAAAACAACTGGAGAAGCGGCCACAGACTGCAGGTCGCTTCGGGTAGGCGCAGGCCGTAGTCGACTGAGACACCTGCTCACACGCAGCGTCTGATGAAGGCACAAAACACGACAGGACAGGGTGATACACAATCACGGCAAAAAACACGACAGGACAGGGCGAAACGCAATCACAACATGGTGAATACAATACGAGGAACCGACGGAACAGGAACGGATCACAAAGGAATAAATAGGGAGTCTAATCAGGGGAAAGGATCGGGAACAGGTGTGGGAAGACTAAATGATGATTAGGGGAATAGGAACAGCTGGGAGCAGGAACGGAACGACAGAGAGAAGAGAGAGCGAGAGAGTGAGAGAGGGAGGGGGAGAGAAAAGGATAGAACCAAACAAGACCAGCAGAGGGAAACGAATAGCATGGGGAGCACAGGGACAAGACATGACAATAAATGACAAACATGACATAATCAGTCCCCTCCTGTACTCCCTGTTCACTCATGACTCCATGGCCAAGCACGATGCCAACACCATCATTATGTTTGCCAATGACACAACAGTGGTAGGCCTGATCACCGACAACAACAAGACGGCCTATAGGGAAGTCAGAGACCTGGCCGTGTGGTACCAGGACAACTGGTACCACACTGGTCAATGGTGTCAATGGTCTCAACTGCTCCCTCAACATGATCAAGACAAAGGAGATGATTGTGAACTACAGGAAAAAGAGGACCGAGCACACCCTATTCTCATCGACAGGGCTGCAGTGGAACAGGTTGAGAGCTTCAAGTTCCATGGTGTCCACATCACCAACAAACTAACATGGTCCAAGCACACCAGGACAGTCGTGAAAAGGGCACGACAAAACCTATTGGTTTCAGGAGACTGATAAGATTTGGCATGGGTCCTCAGATCCTCAAAAGATTCTACAGCTGCACCATCACTGCCTGGTATGGCAACTGCTCGGCCTCCGACCGCAAGGCACTACAGAGGGTAGTGCGTAAAGCCCAGTATATCACCGGGGCCAAGCTTCCTGCCATCCAGGACCTCTATACCAGGAGGTGTCAGAGGAAGGCCCTAAAAATTGTCAAAGACTCCAGCCACCCTAGTCATCTCTCTGCTACTATACGGCAAGCGGTACCGGATTTCGGTACCGCATTTCACTGTAAGATTGTACATGTTGTATTCGGCGCATGTGACAATAATTTTTACAAATTTGACATTGAGTTAATTTGCACACAAAAAAATCATACAATGATGGAAAGACATGTGTGTTGTCCTTGTTGATGCAGACAGAGAAGAGCTCTAACTTCTTAATCATAGCCTCAATTTTGTCCCGCACATTGAATATAGTTGTGTAGAGTACCTGTAATCCTAGATTCAAATTATTCAGGTGAGAAAAAACATCACCCAGATAGGCCAGTCATGTGAGAAACTCGTCTTCATGCAAGCTGTCAAACAAGTGAAAATGATGGCCAGTAAAGGAATCTTTAAACTTGTCTCTCAATTTAAAAAAAAATGTCAATACTTCTCCCCTTGATAACCAGTGCACTTCTGTATGTTGTAAAAGCGCTACATGTGTCATGACGTTGGCCTGGGGGATAGGTTTATGATTGTCATAAATACCTCTTCCCCCCTTTTTCCTCTCTCTACCTTACTGATGTTACATTTGCAAAACCTGAGGTTAACATAAAGATTCTGGGAACATCAGAAGGTGGGGGGGAAATGAACTATATTGTGGTAATCCAACCAACTGAACTTAACCTGTTAAGCTTACTCCCTACTTTTTCGAACATTCTGTTAAAAATCTCGCAACATTTCAGCGCCCTGCTACTCATGCCAGGAATATAGTATATGCATATGATTGGTATGTGTGGATAGAAAACACTCAGACGTTTATAAAACTGGTTAAATCACGGCTGTGGCTTTAACATAGCGTGCGTTTCATTGAAAAGTGCAGGAAAATCTGATCACTGAAAGTGGAAAAATATATCCGTCTGCCGCTTCAACCCATTGTTATGGGCGAAAGACATTAAATATGGCTGAGGTTGCAGTACCTACAGCTTCCACACGATGTCAACAGTCTTGTCATTTGCCTAGGATTTGTTTCTTGGTCAAACGAACAAGAGACAGCCCATTTCTTCCGGTCTCCGACCGGATATTTTGGTTGAGAAATAGACGGACAGTATTTCAAGATGGATCCCTATAGAAAACACTTCGTCTCGTGATTAATTTGATCACTTATTAACGTTTACTAATACCTAAAGTTGCATTACAAAAGTATTTCGAAGTGTTTTGTGAAAGTTTATCGTCGACTTTTTGAATTTTAAAAAATGACGTTACGTTATGAAACGCTATTTTTTTTCATTTATCACACAGTCTACATAGAACGATATCTAGGCTATATATGGACCGATTTAATCAGAAAAAAGACCCAATAGTGATTATGGGACATCTAGGAGTGCCAACAAAGAAGATGGTCAAAGGTAATGAATGTTTTATATTTTATTGTGCGGTTTGTGTAGCGCCGAATATGCTAATTATTTTGTTTACGTCCCCTGCGGGTCTTTTGTGGTGTTACATGCTATCAGATAATAGCTTCTCATGCTTTCGCCGAAAAGCATTTTAAAAATCTGACTTGTTGCCTGGATTCACAACGAGTGTAGCTTTAATTCAATACCCTGCATGTGTATTTTAATGAACGTTTGAGTTTTAACTAATACTATTAGCATTTAGCGTAGCGCATTTGCATTTCCAGAGCTCTAGATGGGACGCCTGCGTGCCAGGTAGAAGCAAGAGGTTAATGAATATGATGTCAGTTCGGTTGTCATCTGAGACATTCTCATCAATGATAAGATGACATAAACTCTACAGTGGAAAGTCTACACATCAGAGTTATCGGATTCACATGGAATTGTTGTTTAATATAAATGTTTGAATACAAAATTATTTGTGATGGGATGAAATGTGATTTTAGCTTCTAAAATGTGATATTTGGGTTTTCATAAGATAGGGCTCTGCTTAATCAGTGGCCCGCCCCTGTGAAGGGACATGGGCTATAAAACCTTTCAAACTCACCCTCTTCTTGTAACGGCGTTCTTCGTTTGTAGAAAGAGAGTCGGACCGAAATGCAGCGTAGTGGTTACTCATGACTTTAATAGAAAAAAGTGACACATGAAATAACGATACAAATACAAAACAACAATCTGGTGAAACTACACAGAGACAGGAACAATCACCCACAAAATACAAAGCGAAACCAGGCTACCTAAATACGGTTCCCAATCAGAGACAACAAGAATCACCTGACTCTGATTGAGATCTGCCTTAGGCAGCCAAGCCCATACAACACCCCTACTCAGCCGCAATCCCAATAATACAAAAAACCCAATACGAAATACAACAACATAAACCCATGTCACACCCTGGCCTGACCAAACATATAACGAAAACACAAAATACAATGACCAATGCGTGACAGAACTCCCCCCCCCCCTAAGGTGAGGACTCCCGGACGCACCTCAAAACCCTAGGGAGGGTCCGGGTGGGCGTCTGTCCATGGTGGCGGTTCCGGCTCGGGACGTGGACCCCACTCCATTAATGTCCTAGTTCCTCTCCTTCGCGTCCTGGGATAATCCACCCTCGCCACCGACCATGGCCTAATAGTCCTCACCCAGAACCCCACAGAACTGAGGAGCAGCTCGGGACTGAGGGACACCTCGGGACTGAGGGGCAGCTCGGACCTGAGGCAGCTCGGGACTGAGGGGAAGCTCGGGACTGAGGGGCAGCTCGGGACTGAGGGGCAGCTCGGGACTGAGGGGCAGCCCGGAACTGAGGGCAGCCCGGAACTGAGGGGCAGCCCGGAACTGAGGGGAAGCCCAGTACTGAGAGGAAGCCCAGTACTGAGAGGAAGCCCAGTACTGAGAGGAAGCCCAGTACTGAGAGAAAGCTCAGGTAGGTAGTAGGCTCCGGTAGATCCTGGCTGGCTGGCGGATCTGGAAGATTCAGGTTGACTAGCAGATCTGGTAGAATCTGGTTGACTGGCAGATCTAGAAGATCATGGCTGACTGGCAGATCTAGCTGCTCTATGCAGACTGGCAGATCTGGAAGAGACTGGTTGACTGGCAGATCTGGAAGAATCTGGTTGACTGGCAGATCTAGAAGATCATGGCTGACTGGCGGATTTAGAAGATCATGGCTGACTGGCGGATCTAGCTGCTCTATGCAGGCTGACAGCTCCTTGCAGACTGACAGCTCATTGCAGACTGACAGCTCCTTGCAGATTGACAGCTCCTTGCAGACTGACAGCTCTGGCTGCGTCATGCAGACTGACAGCTCTAACTGCTCCATGCAGGCTGACAGCACCCTGCAGACTGACAGCTCTTTGCAGACTGACAGCTCTGGCTGCTTCATGCAGACTGACAGCTCCTTGCAGACTGACAGCTCTGGCTGCATCATGCAGACTGACAGCTCTGACTGCTCCATGCAGGCTGGCAGCACCTTGCAGACTGGCAGCTCCTTGCAGACTAGCAGCTCCTTGCAGACTGGAAGCTCTGGCTGCTTCATGCAGACTGACAGCTCTGGCTGCTGCATACAGACTGACAGTTCTGACTGCTCCATGCAGGCTGACAGCTCTGACTGCTCCATGGAGGCTGACAGCTCTGACTGCTCCATGCAGGCTGGCAGCACCTTGCAGACTGGCAGCTCCTTGCAGACTGGCAGCTCTGGCAGCTTCATGCAGACTGACAACTCAGGCTGCTCCAAACAGGCAGGAGGCTCCGGCAGCGCTGGAGGGAAGGAAGGCTCTGATAGCGCTGAACTGGCGGGAGACTCCGAAAGCGCAGGAGGGAAGGAAGGCTCTGGCTGTGCTGAACAGGCGAGGCACACAGAAGGCCTGGTGCGTGGTCCTGGAACTGGTGCTACAGGACCGAGGACACGCACAGGAAGCCTGGTGCGGGGAGCTGCTACCGGAGGACTGGTGTGTGGAGGTGGCTCTGGATAGACCGGACCGTGCATGAGCACTGGAGCTCTTGAGCACCGAGCCTGCCCAAGCTTACCTGGATCGATGCCCACTCTAGCCCGGCCAATAGGAAGGGCTGGTATGTGCCGCACCGGGCTATGCACCCGCACTGGAAACACTGTGCGCTCCATAGCATAACACGGTGCCTGCCCGGTCTCTCTAGCCCAACGGTGAGCACAGGGAGTTTGCGCAGGTCTCCTACCTGGCATAGCCACACTCCCTTTTAGCCCCCCCCAATAATTTTTTGGGGCTGCTTTTCGGGCTTCCAACCGCATCACCGTGCTGCCTCCTCATACCAGCGCCTCTCCGCTTTAGTCGCCTCTATTTCTTCCTTGGGACGGCGATATTCTCCAGGCTGAGCCCAGGGTCCTTTTCCGTCTAATTCCTCCTCCCATGTCCAATTCTCCAAGTGGTGCAGCCTCTCCCACTGCAATTGCTCTTCACGATTAACAGGGAGAGTTGGCTCAGGTCTGAACCCTGACTCAGCCACTCTCTCTCTGCGCCCTCCCCCAATAAACATTTGGGGGTTACTTTCGGTTTTCGCTCTGCGCCGACGTGTCTTTCTTTTTGACTCCATTCGCCTATAGCCCTCTTCGCATTGCTCCAGCGAATCCCAGGCGGGCTCCTGCACTCTCTCTGGGTCGGCCGCCCACCTGTCTATTTCTTCCCACGTCGTATACTCCATGCCTTTGCTGTACATAACCTCCTCCTTTTTCTGCTCCAGCTGTCGCTGCCTGTTAACACGCTACTCGTTCCGAGTGTGGTGGGTGATTCTGTAACGGCGTTCTTCGTTTGTAGAAAGAGAGTCGGACCGAAATGCAGCGTAGTGGTTACTCATGACTTTAATAGAAAAAAGTGACACATGAAATAACGATACAAATACAAAACAACAAACGGAACGAAACCTATTAAAGCCTGGTGAAACTACACAGAGACAGGAACAATCACCCACAAAATACAAAGCGAAACCAGGCTACCTAAATACGGTTCCCAATCAGAGACAACGATACAAATACAAAACAACAAACGGAACGAAACCTATTAAAGCCTGGTGAAACTACACAGAGACAGGTACAATCACCCACAAAAAACAAAGCGAAACCAGGCTACCTAAATACGGTTCCCAATCAGAGACAACGAGAACCACCTGACTCTGATTGAGAACCGCCTCAGGCAGCCAAGCCCATACAACACCCCTACTCAGCCGCAATCCCAATAATACAAAAACCCCAATACGAAATACAACAACATAAACCCATGTCACACCCTGGCCTGACCAAATATATAACGAAAACACAAAATACAATGACCAAGGCGTGACACTTCTCCCTTCCTATATAAAGCCTTGACAACAATGTAACCTCCTGATCCGAGGACGTGAGGACGACGGTCCAATCTCAGAATGGTTCAGATAATAACTACAGAACGAAGCCAACATCATCGTGAGCTTTAGTTGGGAATGGTATGAACTTTGAACTCTTATTCACTACAGAAGTTATACCTCCTAGCCGTTGAGTTAGCAACAACAGCTGGAAACAAGGTTTCGGAAGGAACAGACAGAGTATCCCGTCTACCACACAACGACGTTACTACAACGTATTCAATCTACCAGCAGAGACATTCTTCAAAAGAACAAAAGACTCGGTTGGGCAACACGGCCTTCCATCTACCACCAACCTACCGAAGAGTAAACCTACCCACAGCTCAGAGTAAATATTTATTGCATTTTCCTTTTCCAAATGGGCGCTAATTTAGAATCCATAACATACTGTATTTACGATAGCACAGCTTCACCCTTTGTTCCTCAGTCTTCCCGCTCTTTCACTCAAACCCAGACCCTTTTCTTTTGTGTAACAAGCTGTCATATCTGTTCCGCCAGCTAGGGACGTTTTCCTTTATTCCTTTATGACGTAATTTGTAATCAAGTTATGATTGAATTATGTGTATGTGTAATTCTGTGTGATTAGTTAGGTATTTAGTAAATAAATAATGAAACCCAATTTTGTATTGCTGGTTCAACTTGTTAGCCAAGGTTCGTGCAGATAACCAAGAATTTACAACTTTCAGATGAGACTGAATTAAGATGACGATTAATATTGACTGCTATTGATGTAAAATATGACTAGGTCTTTATTCGTAAGATAACAGCTCTATAGATATTATTTTGTGGTGCCCGACTCTCTAGTTAATTACATTTACATGATTAGCTCAATCAGGTGATATTAATTATGGAGAAATTATTTTATAGAATAGCATGTCATAACACTTAATCCGGCATAGCCAAAGACACAACACATGGTTGCTGCCCATATCATTGCATAGTGCAGAAAATACACAAGAGTTCAGGGACCTTGCTTTAACAAAGTTAACCATTAACCATGTGCATTAACCATGCTTGTATGTGCGTTACCACTCCACTATGTCTCCCTGTCATGGCTTTTGTGCCATCAGTACAGATATCAACACATCTTAACCACCAAAGTCCATTTGACATCACAAAGCTGTCCAGTACTTCAAAATATCCTCTCCTTTTGTCCTGGTTTCCAGTGGTTTGCAGAAGAGGATGTCTTCCTTAATTGACCCCCCATAAAATAACAAACATATACCAGGAGCTGTGCCAGGCACGCCACATCTGTTGACTCATCCAGCTGTAATGCATAGAATTTACTGGCTTGTATGTGAAGCAGTAAATGTTTCAAAACACCTCCTGCCATGTCACTGATGCGTCGTGAAACAGTGTTCTTTGATGAAGGCATTGTCTGTAAAAAATGTTTTGGCCTTTTCCCCCAGCATTGTCCTAGTCATATCCGCAGCAGCAGGAAGAATTAAGTCCTCCACAAAAGTATGGGGCTTGTCTGTCCTAGCCACTTGGTAGCTCACCATATAAGACACATCTAGACCCTTCTTATTGATGGTTTCTTTTATACATGTCTTACTACTCGAAAGTTGTCTTAATTGTCGCTCAAAAACCTCCTGTGGCTTATTTTTCTAATTGCCATGTTTTGTTTCTAAATGTCTACGCAAGAGTTAAGGTTTCATCAAGTTGTGAGATAGTACTTTTGCATATATAACACACTGTGGCTGAGGAAAGGCACTACTCCCAATATAAGTGAACCCTAAATCAATGTAGTTCTCATCATATTTGAGACTCTTCGATGGTCCAAAGTCCCTGTCTGTTGTTCGGTGCTTTCCCGGGTAAGGGGGCAGTAGTACTTCGGCTGCATCAGATTCACAACTGTCAGTATCCATGCTAGTTGGGCAAACAACAAATGTAGAATTACTGATGCTAGCATTGGATGTGCTTGTGGAAGCAGAAAAACTTGTGTCGTCGACAGGTGCAGGTGTAGTACTGCTGGTAGTAGCAGTACTACCAGTAGAGCTGGTATGTGTCTCTATGGACGCGGTCCTTACTTTTTTTAACCATTTATCAATTTTCAAGCAAACGGAATGAGCAGCAGCTACGTTTGGCTACATACGGACAATTAATGGAATTCCCGTGAGAGAATAATAGTCAATGTGACTGGTTGTAAATTTTTTGACTAGGCTACCTGTATTTGACATTGTGTTGTTATTTCGCTGAACAATAGATGGTTTCATTTTATTTTTGGTAGTGGCTTCTCAGACGAGAAAAAAACCTCACCCAAATGTTTAGCCAAATTGGAAAATATAAATGGATTGTTTGAAATGTTTTAAATATATTTTTAAATGTGAATCACATTTTTATTTGGTGTACCCCTGACGGCATTGCAGGGTACGCGTACCCCAGTTTGGGAACACCTGATCTAACACATCCAGGAAAGCATGATTCAAAATATTTGGATGTGCAACTCCAGTGATTGTCATGAATTTTGGGTTGACAATTAGACTCCAAATAGGACTCCAAATAATGGTTTTAGCAATGAAATAGGAAGTTGTGATTATTTTTTAAAAAATAGAGATGAATTACATACACATTTATGTGCACTCAATAATATCATAAGCTAATTAAGTTGGGGTTCAACACCTGAGGAAGTAGAAACTCAAAACACATTAAACTCACAGACATTATTTTAACAGTTTTAGAAACTTCAGAGTGTTTTCTATCCAATACTATGCATACCAAATATGCATATCCTAGCTTCTGGGCCTGAGTAACAGGCAGATAGTTTACTTTGGGCACGTCAGTCATCCGAACTTCCGGATACTGCCCCCTAGCCTTAAGAAGTGAACTAGGTTCGCTAACTCTAAATATATTACCCACTGCTAGTAGCCGTGTATTCATCCAACATAAATGTAATGTCCTAAAAAAACTTGCAGTTGCAGGCTACATATCAAATATCTTGGTTGTAAAATAATTGCTAATGAGCTGAATATCAAGAAAAATGTTTTATACCTACATAAATCTAAGACCCTCCTCACTGTGACAGGAACAAGGTGTCGCGCCCTGACCTTAGTTGTCTTCGTTTTACTTTTTTATTTGGTTAGGTCAGTGTGTGACAAGGATGGTTTGTGTAGTTTTTGTATTGTCTAGTGGTTTTTGTCTGTTTATGGGGTTTGCTGGTCTAGGTGTTTATATGTCTATGGTTGCCTAGATTGGTTCTCAATCAGATGCAGCTGTTTATCGTTGTCTCTGATTGGGGACCATAGCCATATTCCTTGGGTAGTTTGTGGGTTGTTCTTCGATGTTTAGTTGCCTGTTATGCACTAGCCATATTGCTTCACGGTTAGTTCAGTGTTCTCTCTTTAATTAAAGAGTTATGTTCGCTTACCACGCTGCGCCTTGATCTCCTCACTATGACGACCGTGACACAAGGTGGACGAAGCTTCCAAAGTTGTGTTATTTTTTTACATTTTGAAATGTTATATGATCAGAGCGCATTTTTCTCTTCAACATATGGGGTAGAGGAGAGTGGCTCGCTCATCACAGCAGCAGGGCCCAGCTGTTGGACCAAGTTATGGTTTTAGCCGCCCCAAAAATAGCAAGTTTTGAGTGAGGAGAAAATGTAGAATGTGCTCGATTTATGATCTAACTCATGACAGTCAGAGGAGGTCTCTTTGCTGATGCCATGTTTGACTTTGAATGTGTCACGCCCTGATCTGTTTCACCTGTCTTTGTGCTTGTCTCCAACCACTCCAGGTATCTTCCCATTTTCCCCTGTATATTTATACCTGTGTTCTCTGTCTGTTGCCAGTTCATCATGTCTTGTCAGGTCTTACCAGTGTTCTTTCCTGCCTTCCTGTTTCTCTAGTTCTGTTTCCTAGTTTTTCCTGGTTCTGACCATCCTGCCTGCCCTGATCCCGAGCTTGCATGCTGTCCTGTGCCTGCCCGACTCTGACCTGATCACGAACCTCTGCCTGCCCTTGACCTGCCCTTTGGCTGCCCCGTGTTTCTAATAAATAATCTGGTAACTGTACTATCCGCCTCCCGTGTCTGCATCTGGGTCATATCCTGAGTCGTGATAGAATGAGAGGCTGAGCTGAGGTCACGCAAACTATCATAAAACCAGGGACCGGCCATTGCCTACTGATCAGCCAAAGGCTCATTATAGATTAGTATAAGAGAAATTGCACATCTTAACATCTTTTAAAAAATCTTAACAGGCCCGTTTTATTTGTTTTATTTTTAAATATAAAAATATATATTTATTAGCATAATCCACTCCTGTCAGACACCACTGGAGGAAGGAGCTTGAAACTAGTCCTCATGTTAACAGCTGCCAATGATCCAAAACTCTGTGCTAATCCTGTTGAAGACCTATGCTCATTTGTTTTTTTCGATGTTCTGTTGTATACCGTGCAGTGGCAATCCCTGTTTTCCACCTCACTGTTGTCACTTAAAATCAAAGGTATAATGAACAAGTACAGACATGTGAACATCAGGGAGAGCCCCCCCTCTCTCCCACCAGAAGAGAAGGGGGGGGGGGGGGGGAGGGATGAAGTTGGCCGTTTTTATGCCGGTCATAAATACCATGCAGGAACTCTCTTCCCATTCTGCAGAAATGGAAGTTAAAAAACCCTTTGTTACAACAGAGATGTTGTAGTACTGTAACATCCAAGATTGGATAAGGAAACACTATTTCTGTAATCCAAACATTTGGAATGGTCCGTGGGTATTTAAAGAACAATCCTGTCAAATTCATTACTATTGTGTGATGTCATTAAAGACGGTACAACAACATAACTGTATCTCTGAACATGTACATTTCCCAGTTGTCAGGTTTACATCTAAATATTGTGGAACTTGCGGTATATGATTAAATATGAAACTATTTGTGTGAAGATGAAATGTGATGTTAGCCTTCTAAACAGTAGTTGATTTTTATATGAAAGTTCTACCCAGTCAGTGACCACCCCCACGTGTAGCAAAAATCACAGAAGCTGGAGTCTTATCTCCCTCACTAACTTTAAGCATCAGCTGTCAGAGCAGCTTACCGATCATTGCACCTGTACACAAGCCCATCTGTAAATAGCCCACCCAACTACCTCATCCCCATGTTATTTATTTTTTTGCTCCTTTGCACCCCAGTATCTCTACTTGCACTTTCGTCTTCTGCACATCTATCCCTCCAGTGTTTAATTGCTAAATTGTAATTATTTTGCCACTATGGCCTATTTATTATATTACCTCCCTAATCTTACTACATTTGCACACACTGCATACAGATTTTTATATTGTGTTATTGACTGTACATTTGTTTATCCCATGTGTAACTTTGGCCAGGTCAAAATTATAAATGAGAACTTGTTCTCATCTGGCCTACCTGGTTAAATAAAGGTGAAATAAAAAACATAGAACGCCCCCTTTTGCCGGAGTACATAAAACCCCTCATGACGTAATTCACATTAGACCAGTACACGGACGGTAAACCAGATGTGTAAAATGGTTAGACTTCACATTAGACCAGCGTGACCGACATGGTTAGAAACTCAAACTCTGTATCGAAGAAGAAGACTACACAAGACTTCAGTTTGCAGCTGTTTAAGTACTTTGGTCTAGTAAACTCGACCGAAGACGAGAAGACAAAGCACAATTTACTCTCACCATTATAGATACCTCTATTTTAACAAACGGAGCCCGCTGAACAATGCGGGGTAGACCTCTGAAAGATTCATTCTAACAGACAGTGCAAGATAGAGAACCTACAGCTAATAAATACATTGTGACCTCTGGGGGACCAACCAGAGACTTCTGTCGAACTACTCTCCACAGACAGACCAGCGATTTCAACAAAGAGACAGCAAAGACATACACACGTCAATATGTACACTGCAATTATTTAAAATGAGAAGCCGTTCATGTGCAAAGCATTCGCATTTCCATGAGCATAGTTATCAGCTGTATGTACGATAGTTGAATTCCTTTGTCTCTCCCTCTCTTTTGAATCCGTCATTTTGTGTAGCATACCGTCATATCAGTTTAGTCCACTAGGGACTTTTCATTGCATTGTGTTAGTAACCAATAACTATACCTTGTGTGTGTGTTTATGTATTTCTGTGTGATTATTTAGTTAGTTAGTAAATAAATACTTAAGCAAATTTGGATATCGCAAATTCATAATTTATGCAAGGGTTCGTGCAGATATCCAAGAATTTTGTGACATTCAGAATGAGACCGATAAGGTAACAATTAGCAAGTGATTGATGGATGACGGCTATGATACTTAGATATTCTGATCGATATTTAAGTTAATTCGAGAAACTCATTAAATAAACATTTCCTGTGGTGTCCCAGATTACTACCTGATAAATTGTTATATGATTAATTTAATTGAGTAATATTTGAACGTGGTATGTAATTATTCGATGAATAGCCGTCATCGCATTAATGATAGTCACTACTAGAGGTCGACCGATTAATCGGAATGGCCGATTAATTAGGGCCGATTTCAAGTTTTCATAACAATCGGAAATCGGTATTTTTAGGCGCCGATTTCCGATTATTTTATTATTTTTTAAATATTTTTTAATACCTTTTATTTAACTAGGCAAGTAATTTAAGAATACATTCTTATTTTCAATGACTGCCTAGGAACTGTGGGTTAACTGCCTTGTTCAGGCGCAGAACGACAGATTTTCACCTTGTCAGCTCAGGGTTCCAAACTTGCAACCGCACAGTTAACTAGTCCAAAGCTCTAGCCATTGCACTCTCCGAGTAATCTGCCTGTTACACGAATGCAGTTGAAGCCAAGGTAAATTGCTAGCTAGCATTAAACCTATCTTATAAAAAACAATCAATCATAATTACTAGTTATAACTACTAATCCAGTTTAGCAGGCAATATTAACCAGGTGAAATTCTGTCATTTCTCTTGCATTCATTGCAAGCACAGTCAGGGTATATGCAAGTTTGGGCTGCCTGGCTCATTGCGAACTAATTTGCCAGAAATGTACATAATTATGACATACATTGAAGGTTGGTGCATTGTAACAACAATATTTTGACTTAGGGATGCCACCCGTTAGATAAAATACCGAATGGTTCCGTATTTCACTGAAATAATAAACGTTTTGTTTTCTAAATGATATTTTCCGGGTTCGATCATATTAATGACCAAAGGCTCGTATTTCTGTGTGCTATTATGTTATAATTAAGTCTGATTTGATAGAGCAGTCTGACTGAGCAGCAGCAGGCCCGTAATCAATCATTCAAACAGCACTTTCGTGCGTTTTGCCAGCAGCTCTTCACAAGCACAGCGCTGTTTATGACTTCAAGCCTATCGGCCTAATGGCTGGTGTAACCAATGTGAAAAGGCTAGCTAGTTAGCTGGGTGTGCGCTAATATTGTTTCAAACGTCACTGGCTTTTAGATTTGGAGTAGTTATTCCCCTTGCACTGCAAGGGCCGCAGCTTTTGTGGAGCGATGGGTAACGATGCTTCTGGTGTGGCTGTTGTCAATGTGTTCCTGGTTCGAGCCCAGGTAGGGGCAAGGAGGGGGATGGAAGCTACACTGTTACACTGGCAATACTATGGTGCCTATAAGAACATCCAATAGTCAAAGGTATATGAAATACAAATGGTGTAGAGAGAAATAGTCCTATAAATACTATATTAACTACAACCTAAAACCTCTTACCTTCGAATATTGAAGTCTCATGTTGAAAGGAACCACCAACTTTCATATGTTCTTATGTTCTGAGCAAGGAACTTAAACGTTAGCTTTTTTACATGGCACATATTTTACATGGCACATATTTTTACATGGCACATAATTACTTTCTTATCCAACACTTTGTTTTTGCATTATTTAAACCAAATTGAACATGCTTCATTATTTATTTGAGGCTAAATTGATTGTATTTGTTTTATATTAAGTTAAAATAAGTGTTAATTCAGTATTGTTGCCATTATTCAAATTTTTACATAAAAACAATTGTCCGATTAATCGGTATCGGAGTTGAAAAATCATAATCGGTTGACCTCTAGTCACTACAAGACACTGTGTTTGTGCCGATACAACAGGCACGTTTTTCCACAGTATCGGGAACAGTGGAGAGGCTGTAGTACGCTGGCTACCGGGGGCGATCCACGGCAGCAGGGAGCCGACCGCCATCCTCCACCAGGTGCTGGCTGAGCTCTCTGTCGTCCCCTACCTGCAGGACCTCAACCACGCAGACACCACACTGGTAAGCAACTGTCAGAGCCTCTGGACAAAATTGTATACAGTATGCCTACTTTGCACTGACTCATCCTCTGTGCACTGACACACATCAAATCAAATCAAATAAAATTGTATTTGTCACATACACATGGTTAGCAGATGTTAATGCGAGTGTAGCAAAATGCTTGTGCTTCTAGTTCCGACAATGCAGTAATAACCAACAAATAATCTAACTAACAATTCCAAAACTACTGTCTTATACACAGTGTAAGGGGATAAAGAATATGTACATAAAGATATATGAATGAGTGATGGTACAAAGCAGCATAGGCAAGATACAGTAGATGGTATCGAGTACAGTATATACATATGAGATGAGTATGTAAACAAAGTGGCATAGTTAAAGTGGCTAGTGATACATGTATTACATAAGGATGCAGTAGATGATATAGAGAACAGTATATACGTATGCATATGAGATTAATAATGTAGGGTATGTAACATTATATTAGGTAGCATTGTTTAAAGTGGCTAGTGATATATTTTACATCATTTCCCATCAATTCCCATTATTAAAGTGGCTGGAGTTGAGTCAGTGTCAGTGTGTTGGCAGCAGCCACTCAATGTTAGTAGTGGCTGTTTAACAGTCTGATGGCCTTGAGATAGAAGCTGTTTTTCAGTCTCTCGGTCTCAGCTTTGATGCACCTGTACTGACCTCGCCTTCTGGATGATAACGGGGTGAACAGGCAGTGGCTTGAGTGGTTGTTGTCCTTGATGATCTTTATGGCCTTCCTGTAACATCGGGTGGTGTAGGTGTCCTGGAGGGCAGGTAGTTTGCCCCCGGTGATGCGTTGTGCAGACCTCACTACCCTCTGGAGAGCCTTACGGTTGTGGGCAGAGCAGTTGCCGTACCAGGCGGTGATACAGCCCGCCAGGATGCTCTCGATTGTGCATCTGTAGAAGTTTGTGAGTGCTTTTGGTGACAAGCCGAATTTCTTCAGCCTCCTGAGGTTGAAGAGGCGCTGCTGTGCCTTCTTCACGATGCTGTCTGTGTGAGTGGACCAATTCAGTTTGTCTGTGATGTGTATGCCGAGGAACTTAAAACTTACTACCCTCTCCACTACTGTTCCATCGATGTGGATAGGGGGTTGTTCCCTCTGCTGTTTCCTGATGTCCACAATCATCTCCTTAGTTTTGTTGACGTTGAGTGTGAGGTTATTTTCCTGACACCACACTCCGAGGGCCCTCACCTCCTCCCTGTAGGCCGTCTCGTCGTTGTTGGTAATCAAGCCTACCACTGTTGTGTCGTCCGCAAACTTGATGATTGAGTTGGAGGCGTGCGTGGCCACGCAATCGTGGGTAAACAGGGAGTACAGGAGAGGGCTCAGAACACACCCTTGTGGGGCCCCAGTGTTGAGGATCTGCGGGGTGGAGATGTTGTTGCCTACCCTCACCAACTGGGGGAGGCCCGTCAGGAAGTCCAGCACCCAGTTACACAGGGCGGGGTCGAGACCCAGGGTCTCGAGCTTGATGAAGAGCTTGGAGGGTACTATGGTGTTAAATGCCGAGCTGTAGTCGATGAACAGCATTCTCACATAGGTATTCCTCTTGACCAGATGGGTTAGGGCAGTGTGCAGTGTGGTTGAGTTGCATCGTCTGTGGACCTATTTGGGCGGTAAGCAAATTGGAGTGGGTCTAGGGTGTCAGGTAGGGTGGAGGTGATATGGTCCTTGACTAGTCTCTCAAAGCACTTCATGATGACGGAAGTGAGTGCTACGGGCGGTAGTCGTTTAGCTCAGTTACCTTAGGTTTCTTGGGAACAGGAACAATGGTGGCCCTCTTGAAGCATTTGGGAACAGCAGACTGGTATAGGGATTGATTGAATATGTCCGTAAACACACCGGCCAGCTGGTCTGCGCATGCTCTGAGGGCGCGGCTGGGGATGCCGTCTGGGCCTGCAGCCTTGCGAGGGTTAACACGTTTAAATGTCTTACTCACCTCGGCTGCAGTGAAGGAGAGTCCGCATGTTTTCGTTGCAGGCCGTGTCAGTGGCACTGTATTGTCCTCAAAGCGGGCAAAAAAGTTATTTAGTCTGCCTGGGAGCAAGACATCCTGGTCCGTGACTGGGCTGGTTTTCTTCTTGTAGTCCGTGATTGACTGTAGACCCTGCCACATGCCTCTTGTGTCTGAGCCGTTGAATTGAGATTCTACTTTGTCTCTATACTGACGCTTAGCTTGTTTGATAGCCTTGCGGAGGAAATAGCTGCACTGTTTGTATTCGGTCATGTTACCAGTCACCTTGCCCAGTCACCTTGCAGTGGTTCGCGCTTTCAGTTTCACACGAATGCTGCCATCAATCCACAGTTTCTGGTTAGGGAATGTTTTAATCGTTGCTATGGGAACGACATCTTCAACGCACGTTCTAATGAACTCGCACACCGAATCAGCGTATTCGTCAATGTTGTTATCTGACGCAATACGAAACATATCCCAGTCCACGTGATGGAAGCAGTCTTGGAGTGTGGATTCAGCTTGGTCGGACCAGCGTTGGACAGACCTCAGCGTTGGAGCTTCTTGTTTTAGTTTCTGTCTGTAGGCAGGGATCAACAAAATGGAGTCAGCTTTTCCGAAAGGAGGACGGGGCAGGACCTTATATGCGTTGCGGAAGTTAGAGTAACAATGATCCAAGGTTTTTCCACCCCTGGTTGCGCAATCGATATGCTGATAAAATTTAGGGAGTCTTGTTTTCAGATTAGCCTTGTTAAAATCCCCAGCTACAATGAATGCAGCCTCCGGATAAATGGATTCCAGTTTGCAAAGAGTAAAATAAAGTTCGTTCAGAGCCATCGATGTGTCTGCTTGGGGGGGAATATATACGGCTGTGATTATAATCAAAGAGGATTCTCTTGGTAGATAATGCGGTCGATATTTGATTGTGAGGAATTCTAAATCAGGTGAGCAGAAGGATTTGAGTTCCTGTATGTTTCTTTGATCACACCATGTCTCGTTAGCCATAAGGCCCTCTTCTTACCAGAAAGATGTTTGTTTCTCCGCGCGATGCGTGGAGAAACCCGCTGGCTGCACAGCCTCCGATAGCGTCTCTCCAGTGAGCCATGTTTCCGTGAAGCAAAGAACGTTACAGTCTCTAGAATGCTACCCTTGCTCGGATTTCATCAACCTTGTTGTCAAGCGACTGGACATTGGCGAGAAGAATGCTAGGGAGTGGTGCACGATGTGCCCGTCTCCGGCGTCTGATCAGAAGACCGCCTCGTTTCCCTCTTTTACGGAGTCGTTTTTTTGGGTCGCCGCATGGGATCCATTCCGTTGTCCTGGTTGAAAGGCAGAACACAGGATCCGCGTTGCGAAAATCATATTCTTGGTCGTACTGAGTTGATGCTGATCTTATATTCAGTAGTTCTTCTCGACTGTATGTAATGAAACCTAAGATGACCTGGGGTACTAATGTAAGAAATAACACGTAAAAAAAACAAAAAACTGCATAGTTTCCTAGGAACGTGAAGCGAGGCGGCCATCTCTGTCGGCAGTGATCTCAGCATGACTCTGGTAGTATCAGAGGAAATACAAGGGTGGATAAAGTTATTTCCTGGGCCTGAGGTGGTATTATCTAGGTGCACTTTAATAGCACACAGGCAAAAATACCTAGGCTAGCTTGTTTTAATAAAGTCTTAAATTATGCACGCCAATAAGCAAGGATTTGTTTTTAATATTTATGAGTCGGGAGAAATCAGCAAAAGCAAAGGCTTGGTCTTGCGTGCGTGCCTGTGTGTGTGCGTGTGTGTGTGTGTGTGTGTGTGTGTGTGTGTGTGTGTGTGTGTGTGTGTGTGTGTGTGTGTGTGTGTGTGTGTGTGTGTGTGTGTGTGTGTGTGTGTGTGTGTGTGTGTGTGTGTGTGTGTGTGTGTGTGAGTGAGAGAGAGAGAGAGAGAGAGAGAGAGAGAGAGAGAGAGAGAGAGAGAGAGAGAGAGAGAGAGAGAGAGAGAGAGAGAGAGAGAGAGAGAGAGAGAGAGAGAGAGAGAGAGAGAGAGAGAGAGAGAACAGGAGGGAATAAGGAAACATAAAATGAAAATATGGAGCGGGTGATGTACGTAGGTCTCATTCGGGTATACAGTGTGCTGTGCTGCTGAAGCTCTATAATTGCCTCTTCACTAGATTAGTGCTGCGCAGTGGTGAGATTAACCCAGATCAATTGCAGCGTGATGGCTGTGATATTGCAACCAAATCTGCCATGAATAGAGAACCAGGGGAGGGGGGCTTCTCATTAGATCAATGTTTGTGTAGGCAACAACAACAGCCATGACAGTTTCTAGTACTTCAGATAGTACTGTATAGATTAAAGGGTCGCCTGCCACATACACTGGGGCCATGATGATGTGCCTCTTTTCAACATGATGTGTCTCCTTTCCAAAACAATTATATTTCTGTCTGAGTGAATCAGTTTAAATATCCAGTCACAGCTTTTCGAGTGGATGTAAATGGATAGATCCACGCAGTTGCTCAGTATTGGGAGCCTGGGAGTTTGTGAGCCACTGTGCTGTAAGTAGTTCTCATCTGAGTTTCCAGTGGATGTCCAAAACTAACACCGTTTTACCGGCAAGTGCCCTCTCTATCAGGAGATGTAATAATTCAGAACACATTCTGCAGGTTGGTGAATTGCCCCAAGAAAAGCATCCTATGTCTGAAGAAATAGAAGGGGGAAGTATTTCTGCCTAAAAACAAGGGGTGAATGCAGATGCATCAGCCACTGTCAGACCTTCATACAACAATATATCATATAGGACTTTCAGCTTGTGCGTGTGTGTGTGTGTGTGTGTGTGTGTGTGTGTGTGTGTGTGTGTGTGTGTGTGTGTGTGTGTGTGTGTGTGTGTGTGTGTGTGTGTGTGTGTGTGTGTGTGTGTGTGTGTGTGTGTGTGTGTGTGTGTGTGTGTGTGTGTGTGTGTGTGTGTGTGTGTGTGTGTGTGTGTGTGTGTGTGTGTGAATACTGGGTTGCTCTCCTCTCAGCCATCTCTCCTGACATCACACACAGTGTTGCAGATGAATGGGCTCCAGAGTACAGCCCAATGTATATTACCTCCTCCCATGCACCTTGATGGACGAGTGCTGCTTGACCATTTGTCCACATTGTCTCCCTCTCGCCCCAGCGCCCAGGCGTCTGACCATGTAGAAGAAGAAAAAACATGTCGGCCCTCATTGTATGAGGAATGAGTTATAAAAAATCATCGTCCAACACTTTCTTTTTTAATTAGCTTTTAAGTCTGTGTTTAGAGAAGTTATTGCTGGTGTGTGAATTGTGCTCTGATAATCTTTATCTCAGGCCCACAGCTGTAGACTCTAATGGCAGACACCATGGACACCCTTGAAGGAAGGTGGACTGATAGAGAACGTGTGTGGAATGAAATGCAAAAGGTAAAGCGAGAGAAAGGAAAATGGACAATGAGAGCGAGGAGAGAACGAGGGGATAGAAATACCAGCGTCTACTCTATACTCTTCAAACACACACTTAGCATTCTCCCGGCAAAATAAAAATAATGTTTTGACATATCAAATCAGGAAATATAATGTTAATTTTGTGTGGGGATATCCTTGTGGCACGCCTGTCGTCTGTGTTAAGATTAACAATGCCTACTAAACTTTCAAATGGCATGGCTCGTGGGAGGGAGAGGCCCATTAAAAATGTTCAGGCCAAATTATTTTATTAGTGAGACTGGCATTTAATTTCACTACGTACATAGTGCTGCAAACAACACTGGCTGGAGAACAAAACCCAATGTAAAGTTACTGAGATACTTTAATGCACATTAGCGTATAAACATGAAACCGTCTTGGGCTGGAGCCTCGAAATCACATTACAATATCCCTGATTGCATTTTCATGCTCTCTCTCTCTCTTGGGGAGTTGTTGCCTGTTGCCTGGTGGGTGTGGGACTGAGCAGTGGAGAGGGAGGGGATCCAGGCTGCAGTCAGGAGGGAGGCAGCAGGGCAGCCATGGTTAATGATGAATGGGGGCGCGGGGCAGTGCATCACTGGGTCAGTCTCTCTCACACCCAGTGGAGCATAACCACAGCCGTTAGTGATAGGCTGTATTAATCATGCCATCAGGTCTCCCCTATACCCTCAGCACACAGACACACACATCGACACACACATATTCTCACACCCAGCGCTGGTGGAGGGGTCTCTTTCACTCCCTATCTGACCGATATGTCCTTCCCATGCAGGGCCTGTCAAACTGAGAAGGAGATGGTTAGGCTGGGGAAATGTTTCTGTTTCAATGTGTAAACATGTAATCATTGTAATGGATACAGTATAGGTGTAATTTACTTTAATTATTCAATAGGACATTACAGTACACCATTTCGATATTAAACTGATTTTCACTGAATGGTCAAGCATTACTCATGGTAACTAACATCACATTTTGTAACTCGAGACGACGTTATTGGTCAGTCACCCTGAATGTATTGTGCATGTTGAATTCACATTGTAATTGACCGTCTTTGTAGCGGGTGAAATGTATCTGGAGTGTCTAAATCAGTTGTTAAACTGAGAGACATAGGGCCATAAGGTTGTGGAGAACAATCAGAGCACTGTAAAAAATGTAGGCTACCCTATCCTCCGCTCTATCGCTCAAGTATATTATGTAAGGGCCACGTGCACTGTTACAATATGCGCCAATTAGCCTGTACTCGCATACATGCACCAATCCACTCCATAAAATGAATTCAATTTAGATGTTTTTTTGTCACTGTCCTTGAATACCCCTTTGAGCACAGTGATGGTATTAACACGCTAGAGTCTAAGCAAGGGGGGGGGGTGTTCTAAGATAATTTATGGAATTGCTTTAAGATGGTTATACCAAGGATTATTGAATTATTTGATTGACAATTTTAAGGCCACTTAAGGTAAATATTGTTTCATTTGCAATTAATTTGGCATTACTGCTATTAGCCAATAGAAATTAATTTAATAACAGATAGTCCCCCAAAAAATCTAAAGAAAGTTTGTTCTGAAGTGTCTTTCCTATGTCTGAGGAAAGATAGAAAGATCAGAAAGAAAAAATACATTTTGTTTTTTACATGTATTTATCCCCTTAGTTTAGTGCCTAAAATATCCATATATATACTTCCATTAAAACATGTTTGTGGGGCCTTCCGGGTGGCGCAGTGGTTAAAGGGGCTATACCGCAGCGCCAGCTGTGCTACCAGAGACTCGCGCCCAGGCTCTGTCGTAACTGGCCGCGAACGGGAGGTCTGTGGGGCAACGGGTTTGGCCGGTAGGGAAATCCTTGTCTCATCACGCACCAGCGACTCCCGTGACGGGTCGGGCGCAGTGGGTTGCAAGGTGCACGGTGTTTCCTCTGACACATTGGTGCGGCTGGCTTCCGGGTTGGATGGCGCTGTGTTAAGAAGCAGTGCGGCTTGGTTGGGTTGTGTATCGGAGGACGCATGACCTTCGTCTCTCCCGAGCAGGAGTTGTAGCGATGAGACAAGATAGTAGCTACTAAAACAATTGGATAACACAAAATTGGGGAGAAAAATTGGTAAAATTCAACAACAAAAAACAAAACGAAAAAAATGTTTGTGAGAGTCTCATGGAGTGGTCATGTTAGTTTTTAAGCCAAACCGTTCGGACCCTACTTATGATTTCTCATGGTCTAAAAAACACTGCTCTGGAAAAAAAACACATACACCACATGACCAAAAGTATGTGGACACCTGCTCGTCGAACATCTCATTCCAAAATCATGGGCATTAACAGCCTCCACTTTTCTGGGAAGGCTTTCCACTAGATTCTATTCAGCCACAAGAGCATTAGTGAGGTCGGCGCTGATGTTGGCCGATTAGGCATGGCTCGCAGTCGGTATTAGAATTATTCCCAAAGGGTTGAGGTCAGGGCTCTGTGCAGTCCAATCAAGTTCTTCCACAATGATCTCGACAAACCAGTTCTGTATGGACCTCGCCTTTTGCACGGGGGAATTGTCATACTCAAACGAGAAAGGTCCTTGCCCAAACTGTTGCCACAGAGTTGAAAATACAGAATTGTCTAGAATGTCATTGTATGCTGTGGCGTTAAGATTTCCCTCCACTGGAAATACGGGGCCTAGACCAAGCCATGAAAAATACCCTCAGACCAATATTCTTCCTCCACCAACCTTAACAGTTGCACTATGCATTCGGGCAGGTAACGTTCTCCCGGAATCCGCTAAACCCAGATTCGTTGTCGGACTGCCAGATGGTGAAGCGCGATTCATCACTCCATAGAACTGCTTCAGACCCGTTTCATGAAGCTCCCGGCAAACAGTTGTTGTGCTGACTTTGCTTCTAGAGGCCGTTTGGAAGTCGGGAGTGAGTGTTGCAACCAAGGATAGACTATTTTTACATGCTATGCACTTCAGCACTCGGCGGTCCATTTCTGTGAGCTTGTGTGGCCTACAACTTTGAGACTGAGCCGTTGTTTCTCCTAAACATTTCCACTTCACAATAACTGCACTCACAATTAACCATAGCAGCTCTAGCTGGGCATTAATTTTATGAACTGACTTGTTGGTAAGGTGGCATCCCATTACGGTGCCACGTTGAAAGTCATTGAGCTCTTCAGTAAGGCCATACTACTGCCAATGTTTGTCTATGGAGATTGCATGGCTGTGTGCTCAATTTGATACACCTGTCAGCCACGAAAGTGGCAGAAATAGCCGAATCAACTAATTTGAAAGGGTGTCCACATTAAAACAGACAGATTTTGATGGGGATTATAATTAGATTTTGCGGGGGTGCGACCATTGTGGCTAACGGTTAATCACACGTTGGATGGTGTATCAATACACCTAGTCACTGCAAAGATACAGGAGTCCTTCATAACTCAATTGCCGGAGAGGAAAGAAACCCCTCAGGGATTTCACAACAAGGCCAATGGTGACTTTAAAACAGTTACAGAGTTTAATGGCTGTAACAGGACAATAACCTAAAGGCCAAATCTTACAAGAAGACAGTGAATGTTCAGTTTTGTCTTAAATCTACTTGAAAACCTATGACAAGACCTGAAAATGGTTGTCTAGCAATGATCAACAACCAATTTAACAGAGATTGAATAATTTTGAAAAGAATAATGGGCAAATGTTGCACAATCCAGGTGTGGAAAGCTCTTACCCAGAAAAGCTCACAGCTGTAATCTCTGCCAAATGTGCTTCTACAAAGTATTGACTCATGGGTGTGAATACTTACAGTTGAAGTCGGAGGTTTAAGCCAAATACATTTAAACTCCGTTTTTCACAATTCCCGACATTTAATCCAAGTAAATATTCCCTGTCTTAGGTCAGGTAGGATCACCACTTTATTTTAAGAATGTGAAATGTCAGAATAAAAGTAGAGAGAATGATTTATTTCAGCTTTTATTTCTTTCATCACATTCCCAATGGGTCAGAAGTTTACATACTCTCAATTAGTATTTGGTAGCACTGCCTTTAAATTGTTTAACTTGGGTCAAACGTTTCGGGTAGCCTCCCACAAGCTTCCCACGATAAGTTGGGTGAATTTTGTCCCTTTCCTCCTGACAGAGCTGGTGTAACTGAGTCAGGTTTGCAGGACTCCTTGGTCACACACGCTTTTTCAATTCTTCCCACAAATTTACTATGGGATTGAGGTCAGGGCTTTGTGATGGCCACTCCAATACCTTGACTTTGTTGTCCTTAAGCCATTTTGTTACAACTTTGGAAGTATGCTTGGGGTCATTGTCCATTTAGAAGACCCATTTGCGACCAAGCTTTAACTTCCTGACTGATGTCTTGAGATGTTGCTTTATATATCCACATAATTTTCCTACCTCATGATGCCATCTATTTTGTGAAGTGCACCAGTACCTCCTGCAGCAAAGCACCCCCACAACATGATGCTGCCACCCCCGTGCTTCACGGTTGGGATGGTGTTCTTCGGTTTGCAAGCCTCCCCTTTTTCCTCTAAACATAACGATGGTTATTATGACCAAACAGTTATATTTTTGTTTCATCAGACCAGATAACATTTCTCCAAAAAGTATGATATTTGTACCGATGTGCAGTTGCAAACGGTAGTCTGGCTTTTTTTATGGCGGTTTTGGAGCAGTGGCAGAACGACCTTTCAGGTTATGTCGATATAGGACTTTATTTTACTGTGGATATAGATACTTTTGTACCTGTTTCCTCCAGCATATTTACAAGGTCCTTTGCTGTTGTTCTGGGATTGTTTGCACTTTTCGCAGAAAAGTACATTCATCTCTAGGAGAAAGAACGCGTCTCCTTCCTGAGCAGTATGACGGCTGCGTGGTCCAATGGTGTTTATACTTGCGTACTATTGTTTATACAGATGAACGTGGTACCTTCAGGCATTTGGTAATTGCTCCCAAGGATGAAACAGACTTGTGGAGGTCTACATTGTTTTTCTGAGGTCTTGGCTGATTTCTTTTGATTTTCCCATGATGTCAAGCAAAGAGGCACTGAGTTTGAAGGTAGGCCTTGAAATACATCCACAGGTACACCTCCAATTGTCACAAATGATGTCAATTAGCCTATCAGAAGCTTCTAAAGCCATTATGGAATTTTCTGGAATTTTCCAAGCTGTTTAAAGGCACAGTCAACTTAGTGTATGTAAACTTCTGACCCACTGGAATTGTGATACAGTGAATTATAATTTAAATAATCTGTCGGTAAACAATTGTTGGAAAAATTACTTGTGTCATTAGTACATGTCCTAACCGACTTCCCAAAACGATAGTTTGTTAACAAGAAATGTGTTAAGTGGTTAAAAAACGAGTTTTTGTGACTCTCACCTAAGTGTATGTAAACTTCTGACTTCAACTGTATATAAATGAGATATTTCTGTTTTTAATTTTCAATACATTTGCTATAATTTCTTAAAACATGTTTTCACTTTGTCATTATGTAGTATTGTGTGTAGATGGGTGAGAAACCAAATATATTTCATCCCTTTTGAATTCAGGCTGTAACACAACAAAATAGGAATACTTTCTGAAGGCACTGTATGCCCTGTGCTTTTTGCTTCATGTATCTTGAGAGTGGCAACTAACCTTTTCTCAATACCATAATTTATTAAGTGTGGCTGCTCCAGAAATATTAGAGGTGGCAAGTTCATTCTCGCTCCTCCTCAGCTCTCTTCAACTCGCATAAATCAGCAGGGCATTAACTGACAAATAAATGACGACTTGATTCTGTAACAGCAAGGTCTGCATACACATAGATTTTCCTGTTTGTTTTTGGCCAGTCAATATAAGACATTGGCCCTTGCTGTAAATTCCATTACATAAAAATAAGTGCACTTTCCCCAGTTCCGGCAGGCGGGTGGCATCAATGTTTTCCACTCCATAAAATATCTATAAGAAATGTGTAATGCGCCACAGCACTGCAGTGTTTTACTCAAACGTCCAACTCTATTTCCAATCCCTCTCTGGAAAGATGGAAAAGCTTACGATCAGTGTATATGTGAGTGCTTGTACAGTCTGTGCTCAAACGACACAAAGCAAAACTATAAAGTAGTTCAAAACAGTGACTCACCATCAAGTTTCATTTCTATTGATTTATTAACTGTAACAGTAAAAGGTCACTGAAAGAGGCCACACCCTAGTGTTTAGACTAGGCTGCATTGCATATATGAATACATGAGTGTCAGTCGACAGGGTAACGCTCCACACATATCCCTAATCGCTCCTCCCCCCTATCCTACCCAGACCCTTTGTTTTCGTTCCCTGTGGTGATGAGGGCTGACAGGTTTGATGGACACTTTGACAGGCGTCATATCACAGCTCAGCTCCAGCACCACGGCACAGCAGCCTCTGTAGATAGATAGCACAGCCACGATACCGTCAGCCCCGGGCCCTGGGCCCTCTGAAGCTGCTGCTGCTTTTCATATACAAAGTGGTGCAGATGCAGCCCGCACACTAATAGAGAGGCTAACTGTTGTTCAAATGGAGTCCCAGGTTCAAATGTGCATGGGGAGGGGAGTGTGGAGTGCATATGCAGTGTAAGAAAGTGCAGGATGAGGGTAAACTGGTCAATGTCTCAGCCCCACTTCTCCTGCTCTGAGTTGAGGTGAATCCCCAAGGTATGGCTTTGTAGGTGGGTATCAGATCCCACTAATAGAAACACACACCCCAGCATCATCACCACCATTAGAATGGCTCCTCTGTCAGTCACAACACATACATCCCTCTCTCACTCTCTCTCACCCTGTCTCTTTCATCTTTTATCTCCCTCTATCTCCATTTTTCTCTTTCAGTCTCACTCGTTCTTTTATCTCTCTCTCCTTCTCTCTCACCTCCACTTCACTTTGAGTGCTCCCTCTCCATCTCTTCCCGGTACCCCAAATAGGTTTTTCTAAATTCATCTCTTCATCATACATTCACTTTCATATTTCACTCCCTTTCTCCCCCTCCCTTTCTCCGGTATGAGCTCAGGCTGGGCACAGTAAATTCCCATGCCAAGCTTTCACCTCACAAATGAATGAGGGAGGTACAGGCCAAACCCTACATCTCTACCAGGTAATTACATCCCTGGTGGGTTGGAGAGGAGAGAAGGGGGTTGGGCTCGGCTCACAACACACAACCTCCTCGGGAAAATCTGTTTACACATGAAAAGTGTTTGTTATTTCTTATAACACACTGTGACTTGTTCTGTTGTGTTTTGAATTGTTTTTCTGCTCAGGTGGGGATGCTCGATGATCTGTTGTTCCAACTGGAGGAGACCTATCTGAAGAACAAGGCTCAGAGGGCCATGAGGAAGCAGAGGACTGGGGCACAGGAGGTGGTGGGAAAATCCAGGGGAAGACCCAAAGCAGAGGCCAAAGGAAGGGCTACAGTGGTAACGGACAAGGCCAAGGGCTCTCTCACAGCAGTAGAACCAATGACCTTACCACATCCAGGATCTGACGGCCAGGAGAGTGGAGGCCCGCCCTCACCCTCAAAATGAAAGAACATTTTCCCTCTCTCCCTCTCACAAAAGCCTCATCTTCAGCCCGAGCATCTTTCACACCATTGCTCGAGGCTGGCAGAAATAAATGGACTCTGCAGCCTTGCTTTCTCTCTGATTTAGGGTCTCTTTTTTAACACTCATCCTTGTTTACTCGTTAATATACAGTGTCTCCAGGCCCACACTCTAGATGAAAGACCTAGGTGATCTAAACGTGTGGGAATGTTCCATTTGTGCATAAGGATATGTTTTCATGTTTGAACTTTATAATTTATGCTTGTTCATGCGAGTACTCATGTAAAGCAGCTTAACATCTGGTTTGTAAACACACAAAAAAACATATGCCATAGTAGCATGATTTTAATGTGTGCATTCCCATTTTGGGATTCACAGCAAATCCGGCTTCAGAAACTGTGTCGAACATTAAAAAGACCTACATTAAGTCATGACATTATCTTCATCATCATGTATGGTTAGCTACCAAGGAATACAAAACATTTTTCCACAGGTAACTCAACCCTTGGGAGGAAAGGGAAAGGGATTGGGATAAAACAAACATACTTCTTCCTCAAGTAGCTACAGTAGCTTCACGTTTTGTACAGTATGATGACCATGTTACTGCAGTCTGGAGGTTTCCAGTCATTTCAATGCCAAAGGTGCAGTTTGGGGATTGATCAGGCAGGGCTAAACCTTGTGAGTAAGCACAATCAGTGGGGCCCTCGTCATTCATGTGCCCACTGCTGGTCCATCAACTGGCCGGTCAGCACCTGCTTCCTCTGGGACAGCCAATCACAGGCGTTCAATGCTATCGACAGCTGCTCTCGCTCTCTTGTCTCTTTCCCTGTCTCTCTCACTCTCCCTTACTGCTGCTGAATTGTCCACATTTCCCTATACCTGAGGATTAGTTCATGGGATCGTACTCTACAGTACCTGATTATCAGTGTTTCTCTTTTTTTCCCTCTCCTTCTCACTCGCTCTCTCACTTTCTTTTCTCTCTCTCATCCCACCCTCCATCTGTCCCTCCCTTCTTCCCTTTCCCTTCAGATAAGTGTGTAATACCTAGGGGATTCTGTTGACACCCGAGCCGGCATGAGCAATTTTGTGATCAGCAGTATGGTCATGCATTAATTTAATTCCTGAATAAATTAATGGTATTTATTGAGTGGTCAGGGGAGAAAATGTTGGCATTGTACTTATTGGCATCTTTAAAAGATTCATTATGCTAGAGGTAGTTTACAATTGGTAAACAATTATTATAATCCAAGCCTACATGTATAATTAATTGATGCATTAAAAGCCATCACCTTGATTTTCATGAATTTGTGTAGAGATGTTTATATGGAAATGCTTAAAATGGAGGTATAGGAATACTGCTGAGAGATTATATTTTCTCAGTATCAATGAACTCAATTTAAATATAGACTTGTATATTAGACTGGTGCTAATATACAATTCCATCAATTACTTTTACCTACTGTGGTTAGTTATTAGGAGTTCACAACGAAGCTGCACACAGATGCTAGAGGCCATGAGTAACATGGTCAAAAAGAATGGCACCGATTGGCCTATAGGGGGTGCCATTATAATCAGTCTCACTTAAACCCTTATATCCATCCCCCCTTTGACCTGGAGACTTTAAACTTTGGATGTAGGTGTAAGGACAGACGCTGTAGACGAGAAGCAAGTACAGGGAGTCATTTAATGAAACATGGACAGGAACAGAATACAGAGAGTGTCTAGACATTTGAAAATAAAACAGTAATAATGCTATCACGGGGATGAAACAGAGGAGCCAGACAGATATAGGGAATGCAATAAAAATGTGAAGGAGTCCAGGTGAGTCCAATGAGCGCAGATGCGCATAATGATGGTGACAGGTGTGCGTGATGAAGGGCAGCTTGGTGCCATCGAGCGCCAAGAGAGGGGAAGCAGGATCAGGCGTGACAGTAGGTGTCTTTCCTCATGCTGGACACATTTGAATCAATGACCTATAAGGTCCGTCAGGATAGATTTTCCTCCATCTTGTAAATGTTGAAAACCTTTGAAATACATCTTCTCATTAACTTATTTTGAAGAAAAAAAAGCTTAGGGCTTTACTAAGAGTTGGCTGATTTATTGATAAAATCAAGAAATCAGATTTTACATGTCCATTTAAATCCTTTGTAAATCCACTTCACAATGGCCTATGACCTTGAAACTTTTTAGAGTAATCAAATACATTACCATGATGAACCATGTTAAGTGTGGCATTGATATCTAAAAATAAATATGAAACTATTAACAATTCACTTTTTGACTATGAAATGCTAATGCTTAAAATAATAATACAAAATCTTCTCACAAACTAAAAGTCTGTAAAGAGTTAGAGATTTTTGTTATGCATTCAAAGGTGGCCACACTATACCAGTAGATAAGGAATTGGTCAAAAGATGGCTGAGGTATTGACAAAAATCAGATTTTACGTGTCCATTTATACCACTGTAAATCCACTCCACAGTGGCCTATCATGAATGTACCTAAGATGAACCACACTGAATGTGGTATTGATATCTCAAAAAACAAGGAAACAAGTAACAACTCATTCTTTGCACATGGAATGCTAATGCTCAAAATAATCTTCTCCTCATAAACCATACGTCAGATATTGGGATGATTGCACATAAAGGAAAACAGTTCCTACATGATAGACTGCTTGCTTTGTTATCCAACTGATCTTGTGTCCTTTCTATCATCCTGTGAACCCCGTTCATTGCTGCTCGCAGCTATGTCTTTTTAATATGTTTTTATTAGTGTACTGTTTGCAGTGTTCTGCCTCACTGCCTGGTGTTGCCTCACTATCACACATCTAGGCTGTAGCTCAGTGAGCTATCACAGTCTTGTGGTGCATAGTGAACCTGGGTTCAAACTCAGTTGGTCACACTGATCCCTGGTTCAGAATTGTTCAGTCAATGTCTCTTAGCTGCTGTGGTTGTTGTGGAGGAGGTCATTGAGCAGACTGTAACTGTCTGGCAGTAGTGTGATCATGTGTTTTAACGGTTTTTACAAAATGGGGTGTGAGCATCAAGTTAAACCATAACAAATATAATTATTTATTGTTGAATGAAGAACCGAGTCTTGAGAGACCAGGACAAGAACATTGTTGAAAGACTTGCATTGGGGAAAATAAATTATGGAACTAATTTTAACAGACAACAGCAAATCATTGTCTGGAAGCACAACAGTCAGTTCAGACATCAAATGGCAGCCTCACTTTTCAGATGTCATTTGGTTCTGGAGGCGGAAATTGTACACCGCCATTTTGGTGCTTGGGATCGGAGCAGGCTGTGTGTTAACTCAGCAACATGCAAATGAAATAATCTTGGGAAGAGATTGAAAGGGGTGTAGGGTGTGCTGGCAAGCCCATCTGTTTGACAAACAAATATACAGTTGTCAGAGAGACGCAGAAGCAAGCTTGCCTGACAGGAAGAAGCGGGGATAAACTGTTTGCTCTGTGCCCAGAGGAGCGCTGTGGTAAACATCTCCTCTGCCATGTTTTCTTCCAGTCGCACATCTTTGGAGAGTCCTTGTGATCACATTGTGGCAAACACAACATGGTTTCTGTGTTAAGAGGAAGGTGCTCAAAGTTGCTCGCTCACAAACCAGCGCCCCAAATCTGCCATTATCCCAGTACCAGATCACAGAGCTTCTGCTCTAACCCAATGTTGACTTGTTTTGAAGAACATTTATGTGGTAATGTTTGGAACAAGTGTTTTGCACTGCAAGTAGACTGGAAGGTGGCGAAAGTCCAGCATCCTACAGGTGAGATTTTTTGGGGGGAGACAGAGACCATGAGATAGAATGACCTGTCTGAGAAGTACAGAAGGACAGACTGAGCAACAGAAGGCACACAATCTTATCTGGGCAAATCAGCTGGGATTACCGCTGGCATTGACATGACTGGCATTGAGCCTTTTCTCAATTTGCTGATAACAGAGCCTCTGATAACCAGGAAGAATTCTGCACAGAGACAAAACACAGAGGTGAGAAACCAAAAACAGAAGAATTCACTCAATACAGGCCACAAAGTCTTCTTCAAACTTGACAGCCCAATCAGAGGATTGGTGCTAGAGTGTAGACCCATATGGTATCCAAGCAACAATTTAGCTAGGGAGGTCTGGGAGCGGTCTGAGTGGGGAGGGAAAAAGTGAAAACTAGATGTTATTGGCAGGGAGGCCTAACATACAGTTTATATTGTGTTACAATACAGCAAATGTTGACTTTGTGGCTGTGGTAACTAGCTAACGTTAGCTAGCCTGTAGCTAGCTAGCCTGCCTCGCAAGCATTATCAAATGATAACGTTACATAACCAGCAGTATCTCGACAACCCTTACAAAAAAAGAGTGCCGTTTTGAAACTGCAGTAAAAGTGCAGTAACTGCAGTCGACTGTGGTATTTTGAACGCAGTAATTGCAGTCTAACTGCAGTTACACTGCAAAATTACTGGAGTAAAACAAACAGTGTTATTTTGGGCGCAGTATTTGCCTTATACTGAAGTTACAATGCACTCTAACTGCAGTTATACTGCACTCTGACTACAATCTTTTTTCTTAAGGGAATTCACAATAAACTTGTAATGAGGTATCTAGCTAGATATCTAGTTAGCTAACTACGCTAACATTAGCTAAAATGTTAGCTAGCCACCTTAAGTCTCCATACTGGCCAATGATTACAACGGTGATTCTGATTCAACCATTAATTCATACATTGCTCTGCCCCCCTGGCCTAGGAGGATGGATGATGTTGGCTAATGTTAACTATCTAACATTTCCCATGAATAGAAGTTAGGCTACCGAGCAAGCATTTTAGCCAGGTAGCCTAGGACAACAAAAAATAAAAGCGTGTATTGCATGACAGAGTGATAGACAGTTTCGTCAACATGAAAGCGAGTCAACATGCTTTTCTACTTGCACGAACGTGCACGCACGCACACACACACACACAGAAGCACAGAAATCAGAACCATGGACAGTCACATCATATTTAGCTTACGTTGATTGGACTAAATTGTTTTTGGTATATTTTAGTTGTCACTGTATTACACTAAGCAGAGGTGATTTGATTATGTTGAAATGTTGAAGTTTGAATTGTGCTGCAATAGTGGAGGCAGCTCCTGTTTTCTTTGTGACTTGAGGTAACTCTCTGTGGTTCTAGTGTCGGAAACATTAACTTGCTTGACCATGCTGTAGATCATGTAACTGTCTGTTAGTGTACAAGCAATATGCTTTGTGGACTTCACTTGACAGTGTTTGCTATCCGGTTTTGTGATAAAACAAAGATGTGGTTGAATTTATTCTGCAACTGTGTCTTCTTATTGTCTCGGCCTTTAGGCCTATATATCACGGTCGCAAGACATATGAATACACAGGTTATAGAGCAAACGACTCAATTATCACAACACATGGGTTGTAATATGGCTTTTCTGGGGAATGGGGGGAGGGGGCTTGGCTTCCACAGTGATATTACCCACGCACCACTACTTGTTATACTCACCACCACCGATCATGACACACCAAGCTAGAGTTACTGGTGCAGACTTCAGGACCGCCAAACTCCAAGCACCTATTTCGCATACTAGCTAGGTTCCTTCGGCAGGGCATGCAAACTATATAACTTTGGCAATACGTTTAGGGCTTTTCAGTCTGCCTTCCTTGGAATACATTAGGGGCGATGAAACAATGGAGCTCCATTCAATGAAGGGAAGCGAAGTGGGCAGAGGGGCGATTTGCACATGCAAAAGGAAGCATGATTTATTGACATAATTGTAATCCAAACCCAACCTTGATTTACTCGTTGTGACGCACTGAGTTTCCAAAAGAGACTGGCTTTATGACCAAAATTACCCTATTTACACTTAGTAGTCAATTTTGACACTATAATATAGGTTTCTGACTCATAGCGATGCCACATATTGTTTTAGGGGCAGTCACTCTTAACATTGAGGCGTCATTATAGACCCGGGTTGGATCCTGGGCTGTGTTGCAGCCGACTGGGAAACCCATGAGGCGGCGCACAATTGGCCCACTGTCGTCCGGGTTATGGGAGAGTTTGACTGGCTGGGATGTCTTTGTCCCATCGTGGTCTAGCGACTCCTGGGGCAGCCTGGGCGCATGCACGCATGCAGTTGTACGGTGTTTCCTCTGACACATTGGTCCGGCTGGCTTCTGGGTTAAGCGAGCAGTGTGTCAAGAAGGTTTGGCAGGGTTGTGTTTCGGAGGACGAATGGCTCTCAACCTTCGCCTCTCCCGAGTCTGTATGGGAGTTGCAGCGGTAGGACAAGACTGTAACTACCAATTGTGGAGAAAAAAGTGGTTAAAAATAAATAACATTCAGAGACCAAGCAAATTGTGTCTCCATCAAAAGGGGCTGTACAGGCCTGACCTTTGGTGAGCTTTTTGATAGCTGTGCAAACCTTACTCTGTGAAAGGCTGCAGCATTGCTACTTATAAAATCTACAATGACAGAATATTTTCCCCCTCCTCCCTTTGCAGTGCAAACCATTGAACCTGCTCATGAGTCGCAACAAAGCTATATTACCCTCAGAAATGTCAGACAGCTGCAGTAGAGAGGTACTGAAATGATATTTTATAATTATTTATGAACACAAAGGAGGGAGAGTCTTATCCCTGTAAGGTTGTAAGACATACCTTAAACAGGTTTGAAAGGCACGTTAACTGGAACATCTTTGAAGACATCTTCGGGAGAAGAAATAAAATGGCTGGGCTCATCTCTTGGTAATCCTAAAGAAGAAGGTACAGGAGGAGTGAGAGTCATCAGCAACTGACAAATATAAACAGCTAAAGAGTAAATGTTCGTTAGGTAAGAGGTTTATATTTAACCTCCTTCACAGAGACCTGTAGACATAGAAATTGCACAAGGCATCAATTTGCATTTTGAGCTGACACAACTAGATATCATGGAGTTAAACAGTCCCTCTCTGGGGTTGGATGTGATGTCTCTATGAGGGGATCCACTGGGCACACACAGGTTGAATCAATATCGTTTCAATGTGGAAAATACAATGGATTAAAAAATATAAAAAAGTAAACCAGTACTGTATTCATCTTATTTAAACCAGTGTTGTAGACATTGGAATTAGGATAAAACTTCAACTACAATACATTGACTTAGCCGAACTAACAGGTTGATACATCAATTTAGTTTTAACATATTCATCAGAACTATGTATACTTTGAAATTGCATTGAGAATTCCATATGGAAACGAAAAAATATTTGTAATCCTGTATTTCATTTACAATATATACAGTATATTGACTAAAGTAGGCTACTAAATAAAATGTCCAGTGGCACACAGATGAAGATGAAGCCATAGGCTACTCACCGGTGATGGCCGATGCGTTCCTCGTGGCAATAGCCTATATTAGATACTTTGAAAAACAGTGCTGCTGTTCGCAAATTGGGAGAAAATATATATATATATTGGCTCTACAGACAGATTAGTACGGAAGTCCAGAGAGGACATATTAATAAATACAAAAATTCCCTCCTTATGTCGATATCTCAACTTATTTATCTCATAATCACAACATAACAAAAGTTATTTGGTCGATATAACTAGATAATCAAAAGTACCACACATCATCCATTCATTTGTACAGATGCACTATAACCACCTCATCAAGGAGCCCTGTGGCTTTGTTGATCACAATGTTCCCCCAAGACAACAGGCATTCACATGCAAAGAACAACGGAGCCAACTTGGCTACTCTTGTTAGCTAATTAGCAAGCAAGCTAGCTTGCTATCTATGCTAGTTGTTAGCTTGCATAACGGATATGTGTATAATTAAATGGGACACTTTATGTTTTGTGGATAATATTTACATTTACAGTTTAAATATGTGTAAGGGGTCCCTAATGTAAACTTGATGTCTTTATGACATTGGAAAAGCCTATAAGACTGTCCCACTTTAGCTACTCCATGCTGTCCTACTTTAGCTAGCTATAGTTGGTAAAGCTGGACAACTAAAAAAATGACTGAATTACCAAAGGTTTACATAATATTGGCAACTTTTTATAGCCCGTCTGGTGTTCAACCTTCCCAAGTTCTCTCACGTCACCCCGCTCCTCCGCTCTCTCCACTGGCTTCCAGTTGAAGCTCGCATCCGCTACAAGACCATGGTGCTTGCCTACGGAGCTGTGAGGGGAACGGCACCTCAGTACCTCCAGGCTCTGATCAGGCCCTACACCCAAAAAAGGGCACTGCGTTCATCCACCTCTGGCCTGCTCGCCTCCCTACCACTGAGGAAGTACAGTTCCCGCTCAGCCCAGTCAAAACTGTTCGCTGCTCTGGCCCCCCCAATGGTGGAACAAACTCCCTCACGACGCCAGGACAGCGGAGTCAATCACCACCTTCCGGAGACACCTTAAACCCCACCTCTTTAAGGAATACCTAGGATAGGATAAGTATAATCCTCTCTCACCCCCCCCCCCCCCTTTAAGATTTAGATGCACTATTGTAAAGTGACTGTTCCACTGGATGTCATAAGGTGAATGCACCAATCTGGATAAGAGCGTCTGCTAAATGACTTAAATGTAAATGTAAATGTTGTATTCGGTGCATGTGACTAATAACATGTGATTTGATTTGAGCTTGTGTAACAAAAGTTAGAGTTCATTTCAACTTTTTTATATAATTTAGGTAGTCTACACAAATGAATATGGAAACAGATCGATGTCTAAATGTGTTGACATGATACCTCAGCTGAATCAAACATAGCTTGTTTCAAAAGCTAAGCAGAGTACACAGAGGTGGGCATCTGGATGGTAGACTGTTTCTTACTGAAGTCCATTACCCCTCAAATACCAAGTTGGAGTCAATGAATCATTGGACTGTGGTTTCACATTTTATTTCAATATATTGTACCTCTTTATATAGGTTGATTCAAACATTCTATTTTACTCAACAAGCTCTCAGAGTCTCACTACTAAATTAATGTTTTTGTTGCACCTGCTGCTCTATATTGTTCCATTCAAGTCAAATGACTTGGGTTAAGGGTTAAGATTAGGCACTCATTCTGAATGGTTACGGTAAGGGTTAAGGTTTGGGATAGGGTTAAATCCCCCAAAATAAAAACTGTGTCCACAACTGGGATCAAATGCGCAACCTTCTGATCCAGAGTCATGGGATTACGCCCTAGCAAAAGACAAGCCTACTCGATGGTAATAGCACTCACTCACTGTTGCCTCTAGTGGACAGTTTTGAAGGCATTTCACGACGTCCTCAGGACATGGATAGACGTCCAATTTCGACATCAATCTTGAACGATCTCCCTGTTTTACTATCAACATTGAAACAAGGTCAAATAAAACACGTCTGATAAAATATGAAATTCAAACAAAATCGACGCAATTTTAAATATGCATAGTTCTTAAGTTGGAATTAGAGTGATGTAAAAACCTATTTGTCAGGTTAAGTCAATGTATTTATGTTGAACTATTTCCCTAATTTCAATGTTTACATAAGTGGTTGAAATGAGGTGATAACAGTAGTGGTTTTATGTCTTTTTCCACGTCGATTACACGTCAAAATACTTCTACAAATGAAGTTGAAACAACGTTGATTCAAACAGTGTGTGCCCAGTGGGGAGTTTTTAATCTTTTAATGTTCATTTGACAAGTGCAGTGCTTTTAAAAAAGTACATGTAATTGGTGCTGCTAAAAGGCAGACGCTGCGCTAACAGTTATTGGAGGAAAAAGCAGTTCATTCTCAGACAGCTGAAGGAACTCCTCTCTATTTCTCTGTATTCTCTCTCTGACTGGGGCTGTTATCACCTTCAGAGAATTAAAACACTATTACGCTAAAGCACATTTGTGAACAATCAGTGTCTTTTGTACACAAGAGCACACACAAATGCACACACAAAGCACTTCAATTGACTCTGGAAGTTTTGGAATAGGCATTTACTGAAAAAAGATTGGATTAGAGCCAATACAGATGTCAGAAAGGGAGAGGACGAGAGAGAGTGCATACTGAGACTGATCTAAACTCAACCTCCAGAGAGACTTCATAAAAATATTTCTCAGAATGTTCTGCCACTGGCCTTGAACTATTCTTTAATTATTTGTTACTGTAATTTTTTGCTCTTTAATTATTTGTTAGTGTTATTTTAAATGTTTTACTTATCTATTTTTTACTTAACACTTGTTTTTTTTAATAAAGCTGCATTGTTGGTTAAGGGCTTGTAAGTAAACATTTCACTGTAAGGTATACATACACCTGTTGTATTCGGTGCATGTGACAAATAGACTTTGATTTGTTTTGATTTGACATGAATTGATTGCATTTGAATTTAGCTAAATGGTTGCACAACACACGTTAGGCAGTCCTTGTGCTCTATTCAATCTGTATCGCTGCTTAAGCATTATAGATTGCACACTAGAAATGTAAAAATAAATACAGTGTTTACCGTGAATGCAGTCTTCATAAACATGGGAAAATTGCCATTAATTGTCAACACAGCCCATTGTGTTTGTAAAGGAATCCAATTTCTGAAGGATTGTAGCATGTATGTCATCATGACAATATCAGGCATATGTGTTATTCTTGTGGGTGCTTTTGTCCATTTTCATTATGGCCAAGTTTAGATGATTGCTGCAGTGAGATCTTCAATGTGAAGCACAGGGCCCTTTAGGATTACATCATAAATAAATCATTAGCATCTTTATGTTCTGTGGACACACCAGCATTCTAATGAAGGAAGGATGCATGCATTAGTAGCAGGGGTTGGAACTGAATATAACTACATTTTTCAAGGAACAGAAATGGAACCTGGAACGAAAGTGATCCAAACTGTTCCAGAACAGAACCATTATTTTAAAAGCATGGTAGCCTGTTAATAACGTTATTTTACGTTCGGGGCATTTTTCTTTCTAGTACCACAACAAAATACTACAAAGCGCATATGCAAAGCCCATGCAAAAGCATGTCACTCAGCCTGTCTTCCTGAAACATTTTCGTGTCTGCAAACGGAAAATCTTTGCCTGTGCATGTGCGTTTAGGAGGGAGAGGATGTGTGAGAGAAAACCTTGCAGAGAATGTTAATGAGTCAGTCAGACATCACAAGAGTAGAACAGAATACACCCTGACTAACACGTCTGGGTTGCCACCAAATAACTCAAATCAACAAACATCACTCGCCTTCACCTCAGCTAGACCCTATACGCTATGCTGACTACTTCCTCTCCTATACTACATTATCTATAGCTGAGCCTGCCAGCATCAGTTCCATTATCACTAAACCAACATTGTAATGTCATATCTTCTTTATTCCTCAAACACACAAATTTGTTCAGTTATTACTGTAAGACTGTTCTGAAAATCCACATCTACAAACTTAAAGTCACACCTCCAATGTCTTAAAATGAAATGAGCTTATATAGTGTGTGTAAATGTTCTGTGCTGCCGACACCAGGCTTATGTAAATAGACATCTGCTCATTGAGCAATGAATAATGTGTGACATGGAGGTAAAAAATACCTACATTTCTGAAGAAAGTGTGTGTGAAGAAAAACCATTTCAGGAAAGGCAGATGATTCCATACTGGAATGGTTGGTTGGTTCCATGTTCCAAATGAAATCAAGAATTTATATTATGTTAATTAAAATGCTGTATGAAGTATGAAAGCAAGTGATATGTCAAGAGGAGGAATGCCCTATGTGAGCTAGGAACCAAGACAATCTCTCACAGCAGAGCTGAGAGCCTCACAAAGTCACAGCCATGGTATGTAAATGTACAGCTGGAAATGGAGCAGAAACAAATGCCCTAACCCATTATTACTATGGGGTCATTCCACCTCAAAAAGCACAAGAAAGAGGATTTCAACACCCACCATTTCGAATTGTTCTGAAATTGTTTCTGTTGTTAGCTTTAATATTTTGTTAAAAAAACAATTTGATCTCTTATAAATTAAGCTAATTGATTGCACCAAAAGTGTCCATTTTAATTAATAGGATTCATGTAATATTCAATAAATATAGTACCTTACATCCGATTTGGACCAAACATTTTTCTGACAATGTGTTAGACATGAGGGATCAAAAGAAATGGTCAAAAGAAACACTCTGACCCCACATACCAAACGCCAATCCCACCGCAACATGTATATAGTATCAGTTCTCTGTCTGACAAGTAGAATGGAGCTGCGGCTCAGAATATCATCCTATGAAGTGTATTTCAAGTGAATTTGGTGCTGTTTTTTCTTGTTCAGAGACATTAATCATTAAGCATTACACTGTAAGGTCTATATCTGTTGTATTCGGCACATGTGACAAATACAATATGATTTGATTTGAAGTTGTTATGATTTTGTCCCATCCTACATATTGATATTTCCAGGTTTTGACCATTAGATGGTGCTGTTCCAGGTGATTTGTTTTAAAGAATCCCATCCCTCTCGACATTAAAGGGATTGTTCACCAAAACTACAAAATTACATATTGATTTCCTTACCCTGTAAGCATTTTATGGACAAGGAATGACAGCAATCCATGCTTTTGGTTTGATGTTGACTTTTTGTATTTATTAAGGATCCCCATTAGCTACTACCACAGCAAAAAAATGTACAATACCACCATACAACATTATTAAAATGTACAGTGCCTTTGCATAAGTATTCATCCCCTTTGCGTTTTTTCCTATTTTGTTGCATTACAACCTGTAATTTAAATATATTTTATTTGGATTTAATGTAATGGACATACACAAAATAATCCAAATTGGTGTTGTGAAATTTTAAAAAATACGGAAAAATGGTGCGTCCATATGTATTCACCTCCTCCCCTAAATAAGAACTGATGCAACCAATTAACTTCAGAAGTCACATAATTAGTTAAACAAAGACCACCTGTGTGCAATCTAAGTGTCACATTATCTGTCACATGATCTCAGTATATATACACCTGTTCTGATAGGCCTCAGAGTCTGCAACACCACTAAGCAAGGGGAACCACCAAGCAAGCGGCAGCATGAAGACCAGGGAGCTCTCCAAACAGGTCAGGGACAAAGTTGTGGAGAAATACAGAACAGGGTTGGATTATAAAAAAATATCAGAAACTTTGAACATCCCACTGAGCACCATTAAATCCATTATTAAAAAATGGAAAGAATATGGCACCACAACATACCTGCCAAGAGAGGGCCGGCCAACAAAACTCACGGACCAGGCATGGAGGGCATTAATCAGAGGGCCAACAAAGAGACCAAAGATAACTCTGAAGGAGCTGCAAATCTCCACAGCAGAGATTGGAGTATCTGTCCATAGGGCCACTTTAAGCCATACACTCCACAGAGCTGGGCTTTATGGAAGAGTGGCCAGAAAAAAAACATCGCTTAGAAAAAAATATGCAAACACGTTTGTGTTTTTTTCACCTTTATTTAACCAGGTAGGCTAGTTGAGAACAAGTTCTCATTTGCAACTGCGACCTGGCCAAAATAAAGCATAGCAGTGTGAACAGACAACACAGAGTTACACATGGAGTAAATAATTAACAAGTCAATAACACAGTAGAAAAAAAATGGGCAGTCTATATACAATGTGTGCAAAAGGCATGAGGAGGTAGGCGAATAATACAATTTTGCAGATTAACACTGGAGTGATAAATGATCAGATGGTCATGTACAGGTAGAGATATTGGTGTGCAAAAGAGCAGAAAAGTAAATAAATAAAAAACAGTATAAAAACAGTATGGGAATGAGGTAGGTGAAAATGGGTGGGCTATTTACCAATAGACTATGTACAGCTGCAGCGATCGGTTAGCTGCTCGGATAGCTGATGTTTGAAGTTGGTGAGGGAGATAAAAGTCTCCAACTTCAGCGATTTTTTTCAGTTCGTTCCAGTTACAGGCAGCAGAGTACTGGAACGAAAGGCGGCCACATGAGGTGTTGGCTTTAGGGATGATCTGTGAGATACACCTGCTGGAGCGCGTGCTACGGATGGGAGTTGCCATCGTGACCAGTGAACTAAGATAAGGCGGCGCTTTACCTAGCATGGACTTGTAGATGACCTGGAGCCAGTGGGTCTGGCGACGAATATGTAGTGAGGGCCAGCCGACTAGAGCATACAAGTCGCAGTGGTGGGTGGTATAAGGTGCTTTAGTGACAAAACGGATGGCACTGTGATAGACTGCATCCAGTTTGCTGAGTAGAGTGTTGGAAGCCATTTTGTAGATGACATCGCCGAAGTCGAGGATCGGTAGGATAGTCAGTTTTACTAGGGTAAGCTTGGCGACGTGAGTGAAGGAGGCTTTGTTGCGGAATAGAAAGCCGACTTTTGATTTGATTTTCGATTGGAGATGTTTGATGTGAGTCTGGAAGGAGAGTTTGCAGTCTAGCCAGACACCTAGGTACTTATAGATGTCCACATATTCAAGGTCGGAACCATCCAGGGTGGTAATGCTAGTCGGGCATGCGGGTGCATGCAGCGATCGGTTGAAAAGCATGCATTTGGTTTTACTCGCGTTTAAGAGCAGTTGGAGGCCACAGAAGGAGTGCTGTATGGCATTGAAGCTCGTTTGGAGGTTAGATAGCACAGTGTACAATGACGGGTCAAAAGTATATAGAATGGTGTCGTCTGCGTAGAGGTGGATCAGGGAATCGCCCGCAGCAAGAGCAACATCATTGATATATACAGAGAAAAGAGTCGGCCCGAGAATTGAACCCTGTGGCACCCCCATAGAGACTGCCAGAGGACCGGACAGCATGCCCTCCGATTTGACACACTGAACTCTGTCTGCAAAGTAATTGGTGAACCAGGCAAGGCAGTCATCCGAAAAACCGAGGCTATTGAGTCTGCCGATAAGAATATGGTGATTGACAGAGTCGAAAGCCTTGGCGAGGTCGATGAAGACGGCTGCACAGTACTGTCTTTTATCGATGGCGGTTATGATATCGTTTAGTACCTTGAGTGTAGCTGAGGTGCACCCGTGACCGGCTCTGAAACCAGATTGCACAGCGGAGAAGGTACGGTGGGATTCGAGATGGTCATTGACCTGTTTGTTGACTTGGCTTTCGAAGACCTTAGATAGGCAGGGCAGGATGGATATAGGTCTATAACAGTTTGGGTCCAGGGTGTCTCCCCCCTTTGAAGAGGGGGATGACTGCGGCAGCTTTCCGATCCTTGGGGATCTCAGACGATATGAAAGAGAGGTTGAACAGGCTGGTAATAGGGGTTGCGACAATGGCGGCAGAGAGTTTCAGAAATAGAGGGTCCAGATTGTCAAGCCCAGCTGATTTGTACGGGTCCAGGTTTTGCAGCTCTTTCAGAACATCTGCTATCTGGATTTGGGTAAAGGAGAACCTGGAGAGGCTTGGGCGAGGAGCTGCGGGGGGGGCAGAGCTGTTGGCCGAGGTTGGAGTAGCCAGGCGGAAGGCATGGCCAGCCATTGAGAAGTGCTTATTGAAGTTTTCGATAATCATGGATTTATCGGTGGAGACTGTGTTACCTAGCCTCAGTGCAGTGGGCAGCTGGGAGGAGGTGCTCTTGTTCTCCATGGACTTCACAGTGTCCCAGAACTTTTTGGAGTTGGAGCTACAGGATGCAAACTTCTGCCTGAAGAAGCTGGCCTTAGCTTTCCTGACTGACTGCGTGTATTGGTTCCTGACTTCCCTGAACAGTTGCATATCACGGGGGCTATTCGATGCTATTGCAGTCCGCCACAGGATGTTTTTGTGCTGGTCGAGGGCAGTCAGGTCTGGAGTGAACCAAGGGCTGTATCTGTTCTTGGTTCTGCATTTTTTTGAACGGAGCATGCTTATCTAAAATGGTGAGGAAGTTACTTTTAAAGAATGACCAGGTTGGCCAAAAGGCGTATGGGAGACTACCCAAACATATGGAAGAAGGTACTCTGGTCAGATGAAACAAAAATGTAGCTTTTTGGCCATCAAGGAAAACGCTATGTCTGGCGCAAACCCAACACCTCTCATCGCCCAGAGAACACCATGGTGGTGGCAGCATCATGCTGTGGGGGTGTTTTTCATCAGCAGGGACTGGGAAACTGGTCAGAATTGTAGGATGATGGATGACGCTAAATACAGGGACATTCTTGAGGGAAACCTGTTTCAGTCTTCCAGAGATTTGAGACTGGGACAGAGGTTCACCTTCCAGCAGGACAGTGACCCTAAGCATACTGCTAAGCCAACACTCGAGTGGTTTGAGGGGAAACATTTAAATGTCTTGGAATGGCCTAGTCAAAACCAAGATCTCAATCGAATTGGGAATCTGTGGTGTGACGTAAAGATTGCTGTGCATCAGCAGAACCCATCTAACTTGAAGGAGCTGAAGCATTTTTGCCTTGAAGAATGGGCAAAAATCCCAGTGGCAAATGTGCCAAGCTTATAGAGACATACCCCAAGAGACTTGCAGCTGTAATTGCTGCAAAAGGTGGTTCTACAAAGTATTGACTTGGGGGGGGGGTGAATAGTTATGCACGCTCAAGTGTTCTGTTTTTTTGTCTTCTTTTTGCATCTTCAAAGTTGTAGGCATGTTGTGTAAATCAAATGACACAACCCCCCCAAAAACATCTATTTTAATTCCAGGTTGTAAGGCAACAAAATAAGAAAAATGCCAAGGGGGATGAATACTTTCGCAAGCCACTGAACATGTGTACAATGCATGTGTTTGCGTGTGTGTGAGTATGCATGTGTGTGTGTGTGTGCTGTGTGTGTCTCTCTTAACAGTTCACGTTGTTCCATAAGGTGTAGTGTTATCTGGAGCTTTTTATCTGATTTTACTGCTTGCATGAGTTCCTTGATGTGTAATAGAGTTCCATGTAGTCATGGCTCTGTGTAGTACTGTGCTTTTCCCAGAGTCTGTTCTGGACTTGAGAACTGTGAAGAGACTGCTGGTGGCATGTCTTGTGGGTTATGCATGGGTGTCTGAGCTGTGTGCTAGTCATTTGAACAGACAGCTCGGTAATTTCAACATGTCAATCCCTCTCACAAAGACAAGTAGTGATGCAGTCACTCTCTCCTCTACTTTGAGCCAGGAGAGATTGACATTCATGTCATTGATGTTAGCTTTCTGTGTACATTTAAGGACCAGACATGCTACTCTGTTCTGGGCCAACTGTCCATCTTTGTGGCACTCGACCATATGACTGGGCAGTAGTCCAGGTGTGACAAAACTAGAGCATGTAGGACTTGGTTTGTTGATAGCCTTGTCAAGAAAGCAGAGCAGACCTCTGCCCACCTTAGCTACCATTGCATCAATATGTGTTGACCTTAACTGTTTATATTCCAGGGTTACACCAAACAGCTTAGTCTCCTCAACTTGCTCTATTTCCACAGTATTCGTTACAAGATTAAGTTGAGATTTAGTGAATGGTTAGTCCCAAATACAATCCTTTTAGTTTTTATTTAGTACTAGCGTATTACTTGCCAGCCATTCTAAAACTGACTGCAGCTCTTTGTTAAGTGTTGCAGTGATTTCGCTTGCTGTGATAGCTGACGTGTATAATGTTGAGTCATCGGCATACATACAGTATATTAGCTTTATTCAGTGCCAGTGTCAGTAAGGGGCCTAGACAACTGCCCTGGGGAAGTCCAACTCTGCCCGATTATGTTAGAGGCTTCCATTAAAGAACAGCCTTTGTGTTCTGTTAGACAGGTAACTCTCGATCCACGATATAGCAGCGGATGTAAAGACATAACACATGTTTTTTCAGCAGCAGATTATGATTGATAATGTCAAAATCTGCACTGAACTCTGACAAAACAGCTCCCACTAGCTTCTTAGTATAAATGTATTTTAGTGCTGCACGTATTGAGTGCCCACCCCTGTAAGCATGGTGAAAGTCAGTTGTTCATTTGTTTACTATAAAATAGCATTGTATTTGGTCAAACACAATTTTTTTCCAAACGTTTACTAAGGATTGTAAGCAGGCTGATCGTCCGGCTGTTTGAGCCAGTAAAGGGTGCTTTGCGAGTTTATTGTGATGGCAGTGGTGTAAAGTACTGAAGTAAAAATACTTTAAAGTACTACTTAAGTAGTGTTTTGGGGTATCTGTACTTTATTATTTCTATTTTTAACTACTTTTACTTCACAACATTCCTAAAGAAAATAATATAATTTTTACTCCATACATTTTTACCGACTCCCAAAAGTACTCGTTGAATGGTGAATGCTTAGCATGACAGGAAAATGGTCCCATTCATGCATTTATAAAGAGAACACGTGGTCATCACTACTGCCTCTGATCTAGCAGACTCACAAAATACAAATGCATCATTTGTGTTGGAGTGTAACACTGACTATTCGTGCATTTTAAAAACAAGAAAATGGTGCCATCTGCTTTGCTTATTATAAGGAATTTGAAATTATTTATACTTTTACTTTTGATACTTCAGTATATTTAGAACCAAATATGTTCATACTTTTAGTCAAGTAGTATTTTACTGGGTGAATCACTTTTACTTGAGTACCTTTCTAATAAGGTATCTATACTTTTACTCAAGTATGACAGTTGGGTACTTTTTCCACCACTGTTTGATGGAAGGTAGGGTGTTTGTTTTTGTGGAGTAAAGTCAGTGAAAAAGGAAAATGGTTTCAAATTCCTGAGCCCATGTGTGTCTGTGAGCAGGAGATCTGACAGAGAGAGCTTTCAATTTTGTGCAGATATCAAATCAAATGTTATTTGTCACATGCGGCGAATACAACAGTGAAATGCTTACTTACAAGCCCCTAACCACCAACGCAGTTTCCAGAAAATACCTTTAAAAAAGTAAGAGATAAGAATAACAAACCATTAAAGAGCAGCAGTAAATAACAATAGCAGGGCTATATACAGGGGAGGGGGTACTGGTACAGAGTCAATGTGTCAATGTGCAGGGGCACCAGTGTCAAGGTAATTATGTACGTGTAGGTAGAGTTATTAAAGTGGCTATGCATAGATAATAACAGAGAATAGCAGCAGTGTAGGGAGGGACAATGCAAAAGTCTGGGTAGCCATTTAATTAGCTGTTCAGGAGTCTTATGGTTTGGGGGTAGAAGCTGTTTAGAAGCCTCTTGGGCCTACACTTGGCGCTACTGTACCGCTTGCCATGCGGTAGCTGAGAGAACAGTCTATGACTAGGGTGGCTGGAGTCTTTGACAATTTTTAGAGCCTTCCTCTGACACCGCCTGGTATAGAGGTCCTGGATGGCTGGAAGCTTGGCCTCGTGATGTACTGAGTAGTACGCACTACTCTCTGTAGTGCCTTGTGGTTGCCATATTTTTATTTATTTTATTTAACCTTTATTTAACCAGGAAGGGTTAAGATTCAAAATCTCTTTTTCAAGAGCGTCCTGGCCAAGATAGGCAGCACCAAATCATTACAAAAATGACAGACAAACAACATGAAAAACTACAAGTAATCTAGTAAAAACCATAGAATTCACAAGAGAATAACTAAATCAAAAACAGCTAATTAAAAACATTGACAGGTCAGGGAATCAGTCACAAAATCATTCATCAGTGATTTAAAAATACCAGTCTCCTGAGGGGGATAGGTTTTGTCATGCCCTCTTCACGACTGGCATGGTGTGCTAGGACCATGTTAGTTTGTTAGTGATGTGGACGCCAAGGAACTTGAAGCTCTCAACCTGCTCCACTACAGCCCTGTCGATGAGAATGGGGGCATGCTCAGTCCTTCTTTTCCTGTATTCCACAATCATCTCCTTTGTCTTGATCATGTTGAGGGAGAGGCTGTTGTTCTTGCTCCTCTCTATAGGCTGTCTCATTGTTGTCGGTGATCAGGCCAACCATCAGCAAACTTAATGATGGTTTTGGAGTCGTGCTTGGCCATGCTGTCATGCTTGAACAAGGAGTACAGGAGGGGAGTGAGCGCGCACCGCAGGGACCCCCGTGTTGAGGATCAGCATGGTGGATGTGTTGTTACCTACCTTAACCACCTGGGATCGGCACATCAGGATGTCCAGGATCCAGTTGCAGAGGGAGGTGTTTAGTCCCAGGGTCCTTAGCTTTGTGATGAGCTTTGAGGGCACTATACTGTTGAACGCTGAGCTGTAGTCAATAAATAACATTTCACATAGGTGTTCCTTTTTGTCCAGGTGGGAAAGGTCAGTGTGGAGTGCAATAGAGATGGCATCATCTGTGGATCTGTTGGTGCGTTATGCGAATTGAAGTGGGTCTAGTGTTTCTTGGATAATGGTGTTGATGTGAGCCATGACCAGCCTTTCAAAGCATTTCATGGCTACAGACATGAGTGCTATGGGTCAGTAGTCATTTAGGCAGGTTTCCTTAGTGTTCTTGGGCACAGGGACTATGTTGGTCCGCTTGAAACATGTTGGTATTACAGACTCAGACAGGGAGAAGGTGAAAATGTCAGTGAAGACACTTGCCAGTTGGTCAGCGCATGCTCAGAGTACACGTTCTGGTAATCTGTCTGGCCCAGCGGCCTTGTGAATCTTGACCTTTTTAAAGGTCTTACATCGGCTACAGAGAGTGTGATCACACAGTTGTCTGGAAAAGCTGATGCTCTCATGCATGTTTCAGTATTACTTGCCTCGAAGTGAGCATAGAAGTTATTTAGCTCATCTGGTAGGCTTGTGTCACTGGGCAGCTTGCGGTTGTGCATCCCGGTTAGAGTCCCGCTCCTTGAAGCGACAGTTCTAACCTTTAGCTCAGTGCGGATGTTGCCTGTAATCAATGGTTTCTGGTTGGGGTATGTACATACAGTCACTGTGGGGACGATGTCCTTGATGCACTTATTGATAAAGCCAGTGACTGATGTGGTGTACTCCTCAATGCCATCGGAAGAATCCCGGAACATATTTCAGTCTGTGCTAGCAAAACAGTCATGTAGTTTGGCATCTGCTTCATCTGACCACTTTTTTATAGACTGGGTCACTAGTGCCTCCTGCTTTAATTTTTGTTTGTAAGCAGGAATCATTAGGATATTGTTATGGTCAGATTTGTCAAATGGAGGGCGAGGGAGAGCTTTGTACGCATCTCTGCTGACTGAAATTAGGTAAAACTGAAAAAGTTTCCCTGCTCTAAAGTCACCGGCCACATGACTCGTCGCCTCTGGATGAGCGTTTTCCTGTTTGCTTATGGCGAAATACAGCTCATTGAGTGCGGTTGTAGTGCCCGCCTCTGTCTGTGTTGGTATGCAGACAGCTACGGAAAAAACAGATAGAAACTCTCTAGGTAGATTGTGTGGTCTACATCTTATCATGAGATACTTTGAGACATCCTTAGATATCGTGCACCAGCTGTTGTTTACATAAATACATAGGCCCCCGCCCCGTGTCTTTACCAGAGGCTGCTGTGCTGTCCTGCCAATAGAGTGTATAACCCACCAGCTGTATGTTCTTAACGTCATCGTTCAGCCACGACTCAATGAAACACCAGATATTACAGGTTTTATTGGCGACCTGGCCAAGATAAAGCACAGCAGTGCGACAAAAACAACAACACAGAGTTACACATAAACAAACATACAGTCAATAACACAAAATAAATGGAAAATAAAATGATAATAATATATAATAATATATGCCATTTAGCAGACGCTTTTATCCAAAGCGACTTACAGTCATGTGTGCATACATTCTACGTATGGGTGGTCCCGGGGATTGAACCCACTACCCTGGCGTTACAAGCACCATGCTCTACCAAATGAGCTACAGAAGGACCACTATGTACAATGTGTGCAAATGTAGAAGAGTAGGGAGGTAGGCAATAAATAGGCCATAGAGGTGAAAATAATTACAATTTAGAATTAATACTGGAGTGATATATGTGCAGATGATGATGTGCAAGTAGAGATACTGGGGTGCAAAAGAGCAAGAGGGTAAGTAATAATATAGGGATGAGGTAGTTGGGTGTGCTATTTACAGATTGGCTGTGTACAGGTACAGTGATCGGTAACCTGCTCTGACAGCTGATGCTTAAGGTTAGAAAGAGAGGGAGATATTTTTGCAATTCGTTCCAGTCATTGGCAGCAGAGAACTGGAAGGAAAGGTGGCCAAAGTAAGTGTTGGCTTTGGGGATAGTTATATAGTTATAAACATACTAAAACATGCTCAAGTCAATTGTACTGTATCAGCCAGAAAGCCGTATGTATTGATACGCTTTAATATTACACATCTGATGATATGGTAAAACAAAACCCCTCCTATCAATGTTATACAACCCACATTTGGAATGGCAGTCTTCAGTGCTCCACGTTGAGTCTATCACTCAAATTCAAGACCCTCAACTTATCACACATCGACACGGTTAGAATGACCATATTTTACCAGTATTAACTTTTTTCATTACGGCCCCAGTTTGTCCCTGTTTTAGTGTTGCGCGTGGCATGTTAATGACAGATCTGTATCTCAATGCATTTGAATCTAATTTACAATAAGCTTCCCAGTGTGTAGACCTCCAAAATCAACATGATACCCCAAATAAACAGTTTAGGGCAACCCTAAATAAATTTACAGGCATAGTTGACCACCCCCTACTTCTCGGCACTCTTTTTCTTGTGTTTCTTCATGTTTTGCTTCAGAGAGTGTTTCAGTTCGTCCTCCCAATGGCACATGCTCAGTGGATGGCCCTTGATAATGTCTCTCACCTGAGCCGCCACTGCCCTTTACAGTCCATTATGTCTTGTCCATTTTCCTACCAGTACACCAGCAGTAGGAGAGAAGTTTGGATGGGATCTCTCTCCATGCTCATTCCACGTGGACTCGGGTAGCACTCCTGAGAGAAAAGGCATGAGAGAAAAGGCAGTTGATAACTTCGACTGGATACTATTTAAAAGACAAGAACAATTAACAACCAAAACAAGAACAGCAATACACTTTTTCATATTATACTTAAATATCATCCAATGTCTCTATCATTTCTAGTGAGGTTGATTAGGCCTCACCAGAAAGTCAGGTCAAGACAAGGTCATTCAACACCATTTAGCATTTTCTTTCCCCTTTCTTTTCCTGTACTTCAGAAACCATTTAGAAACATTTCAAACATTTTCATCATTCTGCGTACTCAGTTTACAACCAAATTAAAAAGACCCCACACAATAAATCACAATAAACAGCATCTAACAAATATTGACAACCGGTGGGTTGTGTATGCATGTGCTGCTGTGTGTGGTTAAACGTAGGGCAAAAACAAACAAACCAATGGCCAGGCCTTACTTATTTGAAAGCTCCTTTTACGGCCGAATCCAGATACATACAGTGGTTCCTCCTTTAAAAGTTGCGTCATACTGCAGCACACCTTGCGTGCTGCCTCGGCATTCTGTGGCACGTCGTTTAATTCTCAGACATTTTATCTGTTACTGCAAGTTATTGCTAGTTTGACCACCAGAGGTTATCTTTGAGAAGCATTTGATAGTATTCCGTATTGGCATTACCAGAGAATTTAAAACCTTGTGGCTTAATTAATTTCATTAATATGGTGGTGTTTCTATTCAGAGAAAAAGGAAAAATGAAACCCTCACGGTTTCTATGGCGCTGTACAACGTGACGTCGGGAGTAGGGTGCAGGATCGGAGGATTCTAAATTGTTTGCCTTCATTAGACAACTTTGTTCCAATATCTCTGTAAATCAGTGATATTTATTCCCATAGTAATACGTTATTGAAAGAGTATTTTTTTATCATTATTTTATTTAAGAAATGTGTTAATTTTTTATTAGGCTACTGTGCAGTCTACAATAAATACTGTGGCAAACATGGGAGAGTGCCTAATTCCTTACATAATGGAGAGCAAGCTGTGTCTGTACTACAGAATACAGGGCATGCGTTATTTCATAGTTGTGATATCTTCACTATTATTCTACAATGTAGAAAATAGTAAAGAAAATAATAATAATAATCCTGGAATGAGTAGGTGTGTCCAAACTTTTGACTTGTACATGCTTAATTAATTTGATTAATATTATGGTGTTTCTATTCCATGAAAAATGAAAAACTATTTGGGTTTCTGTTAGAATGGAAAGGAAAATATGGCGCTGTACAATGTGACAGTAGGCAGTACAGTGCTGGGCTATTTAGCTAAAGAATCCCTTAGTTAAAATCCTGGAATGAGTAGGTGTGCCCAAACTTTTGACTGGTACTTGCTTAATCATTTGAATAATATTATGGTGTTCCTATTCCATGAAAAAAAATGTGAAAATATAGGCTTTGTTCCAATATTTCTGTAAATCAGTGATATGTATTAATTATCCATAACTAAATCAACATCTGCATTTTGAAAGAGTATTTTTTATCATTAGTTTATTAACGAAATTTGTTAATTTGTTTATTAGGCTACTGTGCAGTTTACAATACATACTGTAGTAACTTTTGACTGGTAATTGCTTCATTCATTTGATTAATATTATGGTATTTCTCTTCCATGAAAAACGAAAAACCCTATGGGTTTCTGTTAGAATGGAATGGAAAATATGGCGCTGTACAATGTTATGTCATAGTTGCGATGTCTTCACAACATAGTTGTGATGTCTACTACAGAATTATGCATTAGACATTACTCAACACTAGTGAGACTCATTTCGCCGATGGTAGGCCTACAGTATATCGAAAAATATTTTTTTCAAAGACGTGACTCTCCACCAATAATTACATTTACAGGATTGGAGGACTCTAAATTAATATCTAAGGGGCATTTTCCTTTAGATATTCTCACAGATCCTAAGGGGCTTATATATAATTCTGAATTCATTAATAATAATAATAATCACTTTGTTTAAAAAGTAACGATATTTTGGAGATTTTGTTTTCATTTAACCTAGAGTGAGTGAGAAAAAGGCAATAAAGCAGACATCACTTGCATATATTCAGTCAACACATATCTCAAGAATATCATGGCATATTTGAACAAGTAATTTGTTATGGACATTTTGAAAGAGTATTTTTGTCATTATTGTATTAACAAAAGCATAAAGATGCTGATGAAGAAATACAGTAATGTACAGTATATGCTTTTACATATGGATAATAAAGCATTTAAAGCATTTTGAAGATATAAGCCACCTGCATTTGTTTTTTGGGATACTGTGCAGTCTGACAAGTAAACGTAGCATATAGTACATACTGTAGTAAACATGGGAAGGTGCATAATTCCTTACATAAGGGAGAGCAGGCCATGTCCAGACTTTCTCGTTGACCTTTCATGCTTTTTAATGTTTTTAATGCTTTTTCGGGTTGCATCAGTCATGGACAGAAACTTCTGAGACACAGTATTAACGATGAACACCCAGAGGTTCACTGGTAAGCCACGGGATCCATCTCAGTTTGTATGCTGTGCCCACTCGTGGTATCTCTCTTCAGTTACACATCCTTGGAATAGCAGAACAGCATAACGGTCCGGGCGGCCCTTGCTGTGCCTGGTGAGCAGTTGGTCAAGTTCTGTTGTCAGAAAATAAATGGAAATGTCCGGGTGGACCGACGACCTGACGAACCCTCCACGTATGTTGACTCTGCCTGTCGGAGGTGGAGTTCCAGAGCTCACAGGAGTGCCTGACATGGATTGTGACTCCATCTCCTTCCTCGCCCTTTTCAACGTGTCATTCTCCACCTGACTCTCCGCTAATGAGAGGTGACTCTCCGCCAATACCGCCTGGCTCTGGACCAATGCATCAGCTGTCGCCCGTATCTCTTCCCTCAGAGAATGTTTCTCTTTCTGATGGTCTGCCTTCAATGACTCGATCTCGGTCTTCAAAGTTTGAATCTCACCCATGAGCACCTTCATCAGATGAGCAGAATGGTACCGCCCTGAGCCGCCATCGATTGCAATGGCCTATGATGGAAACAGTAGATCAATTAAGAATTAAATGTGTTGTACACATTTTAAGAATCTAGCTTAACTAACCGCTTTCTTGGCAACCTTGTGTTTTTTCGGTGCGGCCAATTGTCCAGCCCTTTGTCCACTGATCACCACGGATGGTTGTCGGCATGGTTGTAAGCTCTGCAAAAACACATTCACATTTTTAACTACACAATTATCGAGTTTATTATACAGTATGCCTACACATTGATAGGCTATATACCTTCTAGTTTCTTTATATAAAATGCTCTGAAACCAAAATACCTTTAGTTTTGGTGATCCTCTCAGCTCCGGCTCATTTTCAAGTTCTCTGGTGGTTACAGTCCTAACCCTGGAATGGGTAGCACCATAGAAAGATGCTGGTTTGATGAAAACGAATCCCATTTCATCTGTTCTCTTTGGTCGCAATGTGATTTTTACAAAAATTAACAGCTCATTTTTGAATGGTAACTGTGTTAAGGGTGGAGTTTTGGTCCGTGTGAAGAAAGGCGTGACTTTCAGGTTACAATAGACTCTAAGTATAGAGCAGATTGTCGATTGTCCTCACTTTGATTATATTGTAGCACCATGAACAGGATCTCTATTCATTTAAGTGAGCAGATTAGTCCATTCAGGAGGAACGGAATATCTACTGGAGACATTTAAAAAATACTGGTAGACTTGGGGATTTTGGTCACAGACAGTGCTATTCGCAAACACTATCATCAGATGCCTGTTTTACGCCGACCTCGAAATCCCAGGAAAATGAACAGGTACAGTAGGCTACCATACTTTAATGTAGGCCTAATAATGCTAAAAAATAATGCTTAAATAAATCAACTACTGGTCTGTACTGTACACTGCACATTTTTACATTGTATTTCAAATTGCTCAAAATTGCTACAAAAAAAAAGGAAGATCAAGCAAGCCGAGTCCCAGGCATCCGCTCAAACTCCATGTCATGTTTTGTCATTTATTATCATGTCTTGTCCCTGTGCTCCCCATTCTATTCGTTTCCCTCTGCTGGTCTTATTAGGTTCTTTCCCTCTTTCTATCCCTCTCTCTCCCCCTCCCTCTCTCACTCTCTCGCTCTCTCTTCTCTCTATCGTTCCGTTCCTGCTCCCAGCTGTTCCTATTCCCCTAATCATCATTTAGCCTTCCCACACCTGTTCCCGATCCTTTTCCCTGATTAGAGTCCCTATTTCTCTCCTTGTTATTCGTTTCTGCCCTGTCGGTTCCTTGTCTAGAATTCACCGTGCTGTGTTTGTGTATCGCCCTGTCGTGTCGTGTTTTCCTCAGATGCTGCGTGGTGAGCAGGTGTCTGAGTCTGTCTGGTTCAAGTGCCTTCCCGAGGCAACCTGTTGTTCACCTGCTGTTCAAGATCGAGTCTCCAGTTTGTCCTCGTCATTTCGAGTGAAAGTTGTGTTTTTTGGATTGTATTTACTTTACTGGATTAAAGACTCTGTTTTCGCCAAGTCGCTTTTGGGTCCTCTTTCACCTGCATGACACTCCATGTGTGTGGGGGGCAATTTCTCGCCAGGGACCAGGCCCATATTTGATTTTTGATGGTAAGTTTGGCTATTTACAAAGCAAAAGGTACATCAAATATTGGAGCTTAAAACTCACGGACTGTTATGTGTTCCAGAATAATTCACTCTTGCCTCCTTTTTCAGGTATCATGACTTGAGATTTCTTTGAGGAAGAAATCATCAAGAGATATGCTGGACCCTATGTCAGAGGGGTGTTTCTGGGACCACATTGTTTCTTTCAAGGTAGGATTATAGCAATAATTTTGTTACGGTTAGGCCTATTTACATGTATACTTCTATTATTGTACCTAATTTTGGCTGTTAAGGCAGTCAATGACACAAAACACACTGCCGCCCGGGTTTGCATTGCAGATGAGGGCATAAACTGGGTCAAGACGCCAGCAGAGTAAGTCGACCTTTATGTAGTAAAATGAAGGTTTAAATAAATAAATAAAATACCTACAACACCTTCTGTAGGACCTACAGTATATCTACACATATTGTTTTCATCTCTACATGTCCTGATTTAAACCCGATCAAACTTATTTGGCATCGACTGAAAACATTCATCAGTAACTCTGCCAAGCAGACAAGCAAAGATGAACTGGTGAAGGCCATGAAGATGTTTTTTTTTTTGCTAGAGAAATTGACGATACAACAACGCAACAAATGCATTGATCATCTCAGCAAGGTTTTACCTGTGGTCGTGGAGCTGGCTGGAAGTGCAACTAAAATGTAGTTTATATAAACATCCTCATTTGAATGTCTTTTTTCTCGTCATTTTATTTTATTAACAAAAGCATAAAGATGTTGCTGAATAAATACTGAGCTGCTGTTTTGACTTAGAAATGTAACACTTTAGAGTACTTAACCATCATTCATTGCAAGTTGGGGGATTTTCACAACAGTAGCAGGGTTATAAAAAGTATATTGTCCTGCTAATAGGAAACGTTTGCATGATGGGCTACACCTGCTTCACCTGCTACTGTAAATAAAAACACAGCATCTTGTTTACATATTTTTTACATTATTTATTGTGTCACACATAATTTGTATCTACCTTTCCAATTACTTTCAGAGTTTGGGATTTACAAATGTGCGTTTTTAATTATTAGTTACAATATTTAGATCAATTTTTTTTCTTTAAACGATTGTTTTATGTAGGATGCTACATTTTTGACCAGTTGCAATTGTAAGTAGGCCTAAGAAAGCCTCATAGCCTACCTCAGCCTGTTAAGTCATTTTATATATACATTTACATTTACATTTAAGTCATTTAGCAGATGCTCTTATCCAGAGCGACTTACAAATTGGTGCATTCACCTTATGACATCCAGTGGAACTCCAATTAAGCCCTCCAATTAAGCCCTCTTGTTGATTGAAAAGTCAAATTAAAATGAAGATTGTTGAACTGAATTGCTCGACTGGTGTAGGTTTTCTCCATCTGTTGGTGTGCAACACTTGCATAACAAGCTAGCTATATTTTCAGCACCAGCCTACCCCAGCACCAGCCTACCCCGGCCAATGAAGGCCAATCAAACCCGCTGGGCCAAATGTGTGCCATCCTATGACACTCCCAATCACAGTCAGATGTGATAAAGCCTGAATTCGAAACATATATATACTGTGGAAAGGGGGAAAAGTATTATTAGTTTTTCACAAGCGTCGCAGGATTGGCTATTAACTGAACAATAGACTATTCAACCTTTACTAAGGGAGCTAAACCTGCAATCAGAGAGGAGGAGGGTCGTTGGCACTCTGTGCTGAACCTCCAGTATTCAGACCGAAGAGACCATCAGGACCTCAGCTGGACATGAACTTCAAGTACAGCCCCATGCAACTTTTTCAGCTGTTTTTCACCTCGGCAGTTGTTGATTCCCTGGTGTTCACTCTCACTATCTCTATCAATCTCGTCAATGATATCGTGTAGATCTGTATACTTTGTATTTGTCTTCGATTTTAAAGATTTACTTGCCATAATTATTCTCTGAAAATGCTCTCAAAACAGAAATGCTGCACGTAACCAGCATGGCTGCCTCGTAGAGTTTTCAATGGCGAATGGTTGTGTCTATACGCTTGAGTTTCCCACAAACGATAGTCTTCCTGGATAGAACCATCACATGTTGTCATTTACCTGAGCTCATTGGCTGTCTATCCAGCTAGATTTCAAGACTATCAGTGGTCATTGGTCCGAAATACAGTCAATCAACGAAGAACCGATCATATCATTGGTGCGCAATTAGGTCATTGTTTGCCGTGTTCAAATCAGTTCCTTTCGGTCAATATGTCCCGGAAAAGAACCATGAAGTGTGGTTGTTTTACTAACAAACAGAGGATTGCAATGAAACCAGACATGACTCGATAAACGTCGGTTTAGATTGAGTAATTACATCGAACGTTAATTCCAAAGTTGAAGGACACTGAATTTACGACAGGCCATTTACAAAATGTTTCCTGTTAGGCTGTAAAAATGGATTATATAGAGAAAACAACATTTTGTTTTGTCGTGACCTTTAGTGTTGCGAAAAGCAGAAGATCTTCAAAAGGTAATGGCTTCCAGTTGAAGCTCACATCCGCTACAAGACCATGGTGCTTGCCTACGGAGCTGTGAGGGGAACGGCACCTCAGTACCTCCAGGCTCTGATCAGGCCCTACACCCAAACAAGGGCACTGCGTTCATCCACCTCTGGCCTGCTCACCTCCCTACCACTGAGGAAGTACAGTTCCCGCTCAGCCCAGTCAAAACTGTTCGCTGCTCTGGCCCCCCAATGGTGGAACAAACTCCCTCACGACGCCAGGACAGCGGAGTCAATCACCACCTTCCGGAGACACCTGAAACCCCACCTCTTTAAGGAATACCTAGGATAGGATAAGTAATCCCTCTCACCCCCCCCCCTTTAAGATTTAGATGCACTCTTGTAAAGTGACTGTTCCACTGGATGTCATAAGGTGAATGCACCAATTTGTAAGTCGCTCTGGATAAGAGCGTCTGCTAAATGACTTAAATGTAAATGTAAAATGTACTAAAGAATTGTCTAATAGCCAAGCTAGGTGTGAACCCCAACTTGCAACAAATCATTTGTGTCTACCTACACACGTATCTACCAACACATCTACCTACACATATATATATATAAAATATAAAAAAATCAGAACATGTGTAGGTAGATACGTGTGTAGGTAGACACAAATGATTTGTTGCAAGTTGGGGTTCACACCTAGCCTGGCTATTAGACAATTCTTTAGTAAAGGTTGAATAGTCTATTGTTCAGTTAATAGTCAATCCTGCGACGCTTGTGAAAAACTAATGATACTTTTCCCCCTTTCCACATGTTAAAGATTCCAATTGATAAAGTGTTTTTAGCCACAATCGGCCCCAATCCCAATTAATACATTTGGGCACAGTCGAGAGCGTGCTAGACTTCGGGCTAGAATGTTGAAGGTTAGAAACCTGCTCCCTGCTTGTTTCATGACATTATTATGCAGATCTTAGAGCAAATAGCCTGAATTGTTACTCCCATCTCATTCCTCGCTCTCTTCCACGTGTCATTCAGCACGCTTGTGGGCGTGCTGGCAGGATGTACTGTTTTTTTATTCTGTATATATATGAATTACAAAATCATGTTTCTAGTCTATTGCATAGTTACAATGTGGAATCATTGATGTCCCAGAAGAAAGAGTGGTAAACACTGTTGAAGTGTATAATTGTAATACATACATGCAGACACAGCGTCATTCACAGAATGGAGCTTGAGACACCTGGTATTGGATATGACAGAAAAAAACTTGCAAAATAGCGATTTTCGTGAATGAACTTAAAATATGCACAATCGTTTGTCTCTACATTAACTAACATATTCCTCTCAATTGTACATTTTTTGCTTGATTGTTACTACGTTATAACTACTTACATTTGCCTCCCCAAAATGTTTTGTCAGCCATCTTTGCTGAAGAAAGCCACACGGGAGGGATGGCTCCGCGTCAAATTTGTCATTGGAAACACTCGATATGATTGGTCATATAAAAACCTTGGGACCCAAATGCATAATGAGTGATCTAACTCCCCCTTGTGGTGGTCTGGAGCAATGAAGCCGTGACGCTGGGTACCTCTAAGTCCCGCGGTGTAAGTAAACTTGCAACTTTTAAATGAGGAACCACTGTAGATACTTTATAAAACTGCAGAATGTCACTAACTACTCTCCCAAGGCAACAGCCTTGGGAAACATTTCAAAGGGAGAGATAGAGACACCCCATCCTCTCCTAAAAGAGAAAATAATCATTTAGTTAGTTTTCACTTTGCTAAATCTTAAACCAATTTACTTTCCAATTAATCTACATCTCTGTTTCCTTTAACTCTCAATCACCATCACCCAGTACATTTCTATTCCACTCTAACACTTGTTTCCCTCTACAATCTCTACTCCACTCTACCCGTCTTTCGTCTAACATTACTTTACCAGGTGAACAAAAAGTTTTAAATTACAGACTAAACAAAACATGAGATCTTATGTTTACTAGGAGGCCACCGTCCTCCCTCCACTCATTAATCGTTTGTGTATTAACCCATCCCAACATTTATTTACTCTTTGTGTAGCCTACACTATACTTAGACAAAGTGGCTTCTCTCTCACCACTGAGTGTAACAATTTACTCCCGTATATGACTGGTCTCTCTTCTCCTACATGATTTTATGTAACCACCGCACTACAATGCCCTTCGTGTTCATGAACAAACTTTTTAAAAGGTCATTTCAAGTTTGGCAACCCCAATGCTGGCGCCAGACATAATAGCTTTTTCAAAACTCCACAAACAATTACTCACAATATTAACTCCACTTTAATATCTCGAGACCCCTCCTTCCTTTCGTCAATTCTATCAATCTATTTCAGAATAAGACGGAATAAAGTGTCTCACGAGATTAAAAACCCTCAAGGTTTTCTGGAGTGTTTGACCTGGTCATTTTAATTGTTACCTTTTAGAATCCATTCCCCTGGCATTTCGCATAGTTTCTTCCAACCCCAAAATTAGTTTCACACCTGGCGCCATGTGGTAACATTACCAGGGATTTTTTTTACTTACTGGTTCTGTGGTCAGAGATATGGGTAATAGCTGTATAGCTTTAGATTCTGCCTGTTACCTCACTAAATATAATACTTTCCCCATCGTAAATTTGGCCAATTTCGAGCTCCCTTGCCCCGCTACCCTCACTTTTCCAATGACCAACGGCCCCTCACACTACGAGTCGGTAATTTTCCGCTACCCTCCATTTTGATAACAGGTTTCAAACCTGCCATCTAAGCATACATACACATTCTATCAACATACTCACATACCCAAGCTGTGTTTGAACACCCATACTAACACACAGTATACTACATAAACATAAGGATCCGCCCCTTTTTTTCAATTTTCGCCTAAAATGACACCCAAATCTAACTGCCTGTAGCTCAGGCCCTGAAGCAAGGACACGCATATTCTTGGTACCATATGAACGGAAACACTTTGACGTTTGTGGAAATGTGAAAGGAATGTAGGAGAATGTAACACAATAGATCTGATAAAATATAATACAAAGAAAAAAACAACCGTTCTTTTGTATTTTTTTGTACCATCATCTTTGAAATGCAACGGAAAGGCCATCATGTATTATTCCAGCCCACGTGCAATTTAGATTTTGGCCACTAGATGGAGGCAGGATATGTGCAAAGTTTTAGACTCATCCAATGAACCATTGCATTTCTGTTCAAAATTGTATATCAAGACTGCCCAAATGTGCCTAATTTGTTAGTTAATAACTTTTCATGTTCAAAATTGTGTACTCTCCTCAAACAATAGCAAAGTATTATTTCACTGAAATAGCTACTGTAATTTGGACAGTGCAGTTATATTAACACAAATTTAAGCTTTCTGCAAATATAAGATATGTCTATGTCCTGGGAAATGTTCTTGATAATTATAACCTCATGCTAATCGCATCAGTCTACGTTAGCTTAACCGTCCCGTGAACGGGACACCGATCCCGAAGAGGTGAGTATATACTACATACTATTAGTATTATTTAATTTTAGTATACTGTAAATTAACAGTAACTTTTCAGTTGAGCATACTAGTGCTTCGCCTGCGTACCGGAGGTTGATACTGTTGCTATGCAGCATCTTGCTAGCTTGTTAGGATAACAAATTACTAGGTAGACATCTTATGACTTCAGGTGTGTTCATAAATTCAGACTTTTCAGAGCGCACTCTGCCCGCTCTGGCAGAGAAGCAGGGTTGACCTCACAATGGCAGTCAAGCACCCAAGCTAACTGGTTAAAGTTGGCTAGCTTGCTAGCTACTTCCAGACATAAATAAGAGAACATCTCACTCTGAACATTTTTGTCGCCCAAACTGAGCTGGTTAGGCTTTCTTCATGTAATCCAGAGCGTTAATGACTGTAACTGTGCTGACGGCAACGATTTAATTACGCTTTTTTCCCCCGACGTTTACTGACACGGCCATATTCAAGGGATGTTGAGCGTTTGTAAATTCAACAGTTATTCTGCACCGAAAGTGCTCTGAAATCTGAGCAGATTGCCAGAGTGAATTTACAAGATACCCAATTTAGCAATTGTTATGCAGGTGAATGAGGACCCAAAAGCGACTTGGCGAAAACAGAGTCTTTAATCCAGTTTAAGGAAATAGCAATACTTCTAGACAAATCGGAGCGGTAAATAAAGCATAAGAAACAATTTCACTCGTAATCACGAGAACTGACTGGAGACTCGATAATGAACTGCAGGTTGCCTCGGGAAGGCACTTGACCGTAGCAGACTCAGACACCTGCTCACCACGCAGCATCTGAGGGAAACACGACACGACAGGGCGATACAAAGACACAGCACGGTGAACAGTATACAAGGATCCGACAGGGCAGAAACGGAAAACAAGGGGAGAAATAGGGACTCTAATCAGGGGAAAAGATAGGGAACAGGTGTGGGAAGACTAAATGATTGATTAGGGGAATAGGAACAGCTGGGAGCAG